>NC_137638.1:1416335-1506335 GCF_963383615.2 Lipophrys pholis | reverse complement strand
AAGATGGATTGTTATTACCGTGACTGTCAGAATAAAACTACCAAGTTGGATCGTTATTATGGTGACTGTCAAAATAAAACTACCAAGATGGATCGTTATAACGGTGACTGTCAAAATAAAACTACCAAGTTGGATTGTTATTACGGTGACTGTCAAAATAAAACTACCAAGTTGGATTGTTTTTATGGTGACTGTCAAAATAAAACTACCAAGATGGATTGTTATTACGGTGACTGTCAAAATAAAACTACCAAGTTGGATCGTTATTACGGTGACTGTCAAAATAAAAGTACCAAGTTGGATTGTCATTACGGTGACTGTCAAAATAAAACTACCAAGTTGGATTGTCATTACGGTGACTGTCAAAATAAAACTACCAAGTTGGATTGTTTTTATGGTGACTGTCAAAATAAAACTACCAAGATGGATTGTTATTACGGTGACTGTCAAAATAAAACTACCAAGTTGGATCGTTATTACGGTGACTGTCAAAATAAAACTACCAAGTTGGATCGTTATTATGGTGACTGTCAAAATAAAACTACCAAGATGGACTGTTATTACGGTGACTGTCATAATAAAACTACCAAGTTGGATTGTTATTACGGTGACTTTCAAAATAAAACTACCAAGTTGGACTGTTATTACGGTGACTGTCAAAATAAAACTACCAAGATGGATTGTTATTACGGTGACTGTCAAAATAAAACAACCAAGTCTTCTGTTGGACGTTGCCTGAGCCTTAACGGAAACGTAATCCTCCTTCAGGCTTGTTGAGTTGAACTTCGGCCTCAACGGAACCAAAAGAACCATCTGGTCAAGTTGCTGGTTTTTGTTGGAGCCTGAAGAAAACCAGGGGGTGATCATCTGGTCTCCGGTTGGTCTTACTGAAACCGTCTGGCCATGATCTGGATTTGCTCTCCTTCTGTGCAGGAACCCTCATTAAAACGAAGGGCAGTGAGCCTCCTCGTCTTCTCTTGTTCTTTGTTGGAACCTGAATAAAACCTGCAGGTGATTATCTTGTACTGTGTTGGCCTCAGCTTGAACCTTAATGAAACTGGCATCTCGTCTCCTATTGGCCTATTTTCTGGAGATGTAATACTGTTGGTAGGTTATTGTCTTGCCTTTTGTTGGCCTCAGCTTGAACCTTAATGAAACGGTAGGAAACATCTCGTCTCCTATTGGCCTTTGTTGGATCCTGAAATAAACCCGCCGGTGATTGTCTCATCCATACTTGACCTTTGCTGGAACCTTCACAAAACTGGATCATGGCACTCTGGTCTTTTGGGGAACCTTTCTGGAGCTTTAATAAAACTGGAATTATCTTGTCTTTAGTTTGTCTTCGTGGTTGGCTCCATGAAAGTGTCTCAAAGGTACGACGGCTTTTAAAGGAAGCATTAAAACGTTGATTTTAAATGGATGTAAAACCTCTGGGGGGCGCCGCCCGGGATCCCGTCAGACGTCAACAGATCCAGTGTTTGGAGGAGATCAAGACGACGTCGGGGGTTTCGGAAAACTTTACGGTAAAACCAGATTTAAAAGAATGAAAATAAAAGACCTGCTTTCAAAAAATAGAAGTAAAGCCCCTTATCAAACAGAATTTTCAGCCCTCAGATTTCTGCTTTGCAACGTGTGAAATCATGACGGCGGCACAGAACAGCACATTTTCTTAACAAACTAATTTGAAGAAAACTTTCTTCTCTCCAGCCTCAATCATTAGACTTGAGATTGCCTCTTATCTCCTGGCGTGATTGGAGCCACAATCGACTGGAGCAACTTATTCTCGGTACGGTCCGGCTGGAAAAACACTTGGCTGCCTGGAACCCTCCGAGCCCTCCCGACAATGTGGGCAGAATGGTACAAAACTCAGAATGAAAATCACAATTTTAATTATAAAGTGTTTGTCCATAGCTGATATGTTAAGTCTTCGCTACTGAATGTTCAGCTGAGCCATGACAGTGGCTCTTGGATAGGATGCACCGATACCGTTACCGATAACAGTACCGATACTGCATGCAGTACTCGTACTAATGAAAGCTCAGCATGTAACTCCAAGCCGTGCTACATGCTACACGCTAAAGCATTCCAGGCTCACACACCAGCGATGCTACAAGCTACACGCTAAAGCGTTCCAGGCTCACACACCAGCGATGCTACATGCTACACGCTAAAGCATTCCAGGCTCACACACCAGCGATGCTACATGCTACACGCTAAAGCGTTCCAGGCTCACACACCAGCGATGCTACATGCTACACGCTAAAGCGTTCCAGGCTCACACACCGGCGATGCTACATGCTACACGCTAAAGCGTTCCAGGCTCACACACCAGCGATGCTACATGCTACACGCTAAAGCGTTCGAGGCTCACACACCGGCGATGCTACATGCTACACGCTAAAGCGTTCCAGGCTCACACACCAGCGATGCTACATGCTACATGCTAAAGCGTTCCAGGCTCACACACCGGCGATGCTACATGCTACACGCTAAAGCATTCCAGGCTCACACACCAGCGATGCTACATGCTACACGCTAAAGCGTTCCAGGCTCACACACCGGCGATGCTACATGCTACACGCTAAAGCATTCCAGGCTCACACACCAGCGATGCTACAAGCTACATGCTAAAGCATTCCAGGCTCACACACCAGCGATGCTACATGCTAAAGCATTCCAGGCTCACACACCAGCGATGCTACAAGCTACACGCTAAAGCGTTCCAGGCTCACACACCAGCGATGCTACATGCTACACGCTAAAGCGTTCCAGGCTCACACACCAGCGATGCTACATGCTACACGCTAAAGCGTTCCAGGCTCACACACCAGCGATGCTACATGCTACACGCTAAAGCGTTCCAGGCTCACACACCAGCGATGCTACAGGTTAAACATGATCAAAGTGACTGATTCTCTCATTAACGGTGAGTTAAGTAGCTAAAGCGGCTAAAATAGCCAAGATGCATAAAATCAAAGTGGGAAAATTCCTGAATTCAATTCAATTCAACTTTATTTAAAAAGCACCAAATACAACACAGTCATTTCTAAGAGCTTTGAGCAGAGAAAACCAACAAACCCACATGAGCAGCAGAACCTGCAGAACCTGCAGAACCAGACTCCGAGGTGGAACCTGCAGAACCAGACTCGGAGGAAATTACAGCTCATCCAAGCCTTTATGTCTTCAAGACAAGCTTCTAGTTTAGAAATTTGATTAGTATCGTTAGGTTTCATAGATAAATAGATTTGTGTGTCATCTGCATAACGGCGGTTAATGGAGTGTTTTATAATTAGATTCTCTACAGGAAGCAGGTATAAAGTGAAAAGTATAGGAGCTGAGACATGAAGAAAAGAAATCTCTAAAAATGCTATAAAACATATTGAAATTGTACGACGTTTTATGTTTGTGACTAAAATCTTTTTTTTAAATAGTTTTTCTTCATTCAAATTTTATTTGGTGGAAAACTGAAAACTTCTGGTTCCAAGTAAGATATTCTCTATTTGCTCCCTTTAGATTAGTAGACTGAATGATAAGTTCACGTGAAAGGGTTTTGAAAGCATGTTGGTTATCACCCTACATTACCATACGTAGACGCAAGGCTGTTTGAATCTGGATTCTCGAGAACATTCAGAACCAGAAAATGAATCCTGGAACAATAATCTACTTTCATCTGACTCACATTCATCCCACTGTGGCCACAGGAGGAGGAAATCTGATCACTCTAATCTCACAATAATGAAAACAATGAATCACTGATTCAATCGGTTTGTTGTTTACTGAGCGTGGAAACGGGGAAGTGTAATCTTCGTCCATGCAGTATCCCTGTTTGATCAGGAAACACATGAAACACACACGACGGTCCTGGTCTCCACTAAAACAGGGAAAATGTTCAGAACAAGCCTGAAGAGATAAAAAAAACGAAAGCTTTGGAAATGAACAACTTGAATCTGGTGTGAATGAGAAGTGAAGTTACCTGAAAGGTTTACAGACGTTCTCTTTGACTGATTAAGTTACAATCAAATGCAATTAAATTGAACAAAGTAAAGCGGAATACAGAAACGCTCTGGGATGAAGTCTTCACTTTCACAGAAACAGTCATCACAGTCCGACGTGGAAACATCGTCTCCTTCAGCCGCGTGTTTCTTCATCCTGCCAAAACACCTTTTCAAACGAGGCACACTTTGGTTTTTACAGGCGGCCTCCTGCTGAGCCGCCCCACACTGCAGATCAAACTCCCCCCAGCAGGGGGGGGCCACGTTCCATCCTGCTGCTTCCTGCTGTGTGGCTAATGACTGGACCCACGTTCTGCTTCTGTGTTTCCCAGTGGAGGAGGATCAAGGAGACGTTGTGGTGGACAGACGTTGTGGTTGACAGACGTTGTGGTTGACAGACGTTGTGGTGGACAGACGTGGTGGACAGACGTTGTGGTGGACAGACGTTGTGGTTGACAGACGTTGTGGTGGACAGACGTTCTGGTGGACAGACGTTCTGGTGGACAGACGTTGTGGTGGAAAGACGTTGTGGTGGACAGACGTTCTGGTGGACAGACGTTGTGGTGGAAAGACGTTGTGGTGGACAGACGTGGTGGACAGACGTTCTGGTGGACAGACGTTGTGGTGGAAAGACGTTGTGGTGGACAGACGTTCTGGTGGACAGACGTTGTGGTGGACAGACGTTGCAATACCTCCCCAGACCAGCAGGGGGCTCACTCTGGGAATCACTGGTGTAAAACGAAGAAATGAAGTGTTTGTGTGACAGAAGTTCAAACCAGAGGTGGAAAGTAATACATTACATTTACTCATGTTACTGTTATTGAGTATTTCTGTGTACTTGTACTTTTTTTAAGTCATTTTAAAACTCCTCAGTTTAAATCAAAAATGTAAAAAATAATTAGATTAAAAATATTGTTCTCCAGAAATACAGCAGTGAATGATGGGCAGGAGAACAAGCTGCCGGAGTATTGGAGTTCTCACTAAGCCAAGGAAAGGAGGCTCAATGCCTCCTTTAGAACCTCCTTTAGCCTAGGAACCACTGATGCTTCCTTTAGAACCTCCATTAGCCTGAGAACCACTGATGCTTCCTTTAGAACCTCCTTTAGCCTAGGAACCACTGATGCTTCCTCTAGAACCTCCTTTAGCCTAGGAACCACTGATGCTTCCTCTAGAACCTCCTTTAGCCTAGGAACCACTGATGCTTCCTTTAGAACCTCCATTAGCCTAGGAACCACTGATGCTTCCTCTAGAACCTCCTTTAGCCTAGGAACCACAGATGGTTCCTTTACCAAAGGAGACCAGCTCATGTTCCCCCACAATTCCTTGCGGCGACAACATTTAAAGGAACCCGCTCATCGGAGCGTTCAGGGAAACTCAGGATGACTGAAAAAGGAGCAGATCATGTAAGTTACCAAAGCAATAATCTGCCTAGAACAACATGAAATCATCTAGAACCCAGATCCCAACTAGGAATGTTCTGGATGTTGTAGAACCAACACAGTAAAGTCCAGTTTTAGTGCAGCCTGTTCTCACTCTGATTGGTTCTTTATTCACCTGCAGCCGTTTCCCTTTAGTTCCTCTGTTACTTTGATTAACTAACTCCTTTAGGAAGTCTCCTAACACCTTTCCTTAACTCCTTTAGGAAGCCTCCTAACACCTTTCCTTATCTCCTTTAGGAAGCCTCCTAACACCTTTCCTTAACTCCTTTAGGAAGCCTCCTAACACCTTTCCTAACTCCTTTAGGAAGCCTCCTAACACCTTTCCTTAACTCCTTTAGGAAGTCTCCTAACACCTTTCCTAACTCCTTTAGGAAGCATCCTAACACCTTTCCTTAACTCTGTGACATCATCTAAGGAGAAGTGGATAGGAAAGGAGATAGGAGATAGGCTGGACCAATCAGGCGACGGCGTGACGCTGCCTTCACTCCGAGGTTCCTTTATATCACATCGATTTTCTTGCTTCTCAGGAGAAACGATCTCCTGCTGCCAAAACAGTAACTAAGTAACTTCTTCTCATTTTATATGAGCTCCTTTATACTTTTACTTGAGTACATTTTCAGACTGGTAATTTTACATGTACTTGAGTAAAATTTCATCAAAGTATTTGCACTTTCACTTGAATATTTGAGTACTCTTTCCACCTCTGGTTGAAAGTCTTTTTTATCCATTTTAACTCGAGCTATAATTTAGCAATTGGTTAAAAAAAACTTTAAAAAAAACCCACAAAAGTTTGACCCTATTGTTGCCTCTCGTATGAGCGTCTTAGTTTGTTGAATTTCTCTGCTTTGATTTGTCTTTAACTTCCACACTGAGTCAGACGTTGAAGGATTCACAAAGATAAAAGCCTGACAGACGGACTTCAGTTTGAGTTTCGGTGTGAACGCTTGAGTCTTCTTCACTTTGAAGCCTCCATCAAAGCCGCGGCGAGTGAATCGGTGCGTCGTCACATCAAAGCCCGGACGGTGCAGCTGCAGGGGAAGTGTTATGAGAAGGCTGCGGCGCTGAGACAACAGCCCGCGATGGCGTCTTTTCAGCGTCCAGCCACCTGCTTCTAATCCCCGCTGCTCGTTCAGAGGAAGAATTCCTCCCCGAGCAAACGGCGGGTCGGAGACACGAGCTGAAAACTCTCCACAAAGCTCCAGCGGTTTCCGAGGCCCCGAGTCAGAGGAAGGAGACGCGGCAAACTGGCGGGTAGAAAGACGCAGTCGGGTTTTATTCACTAACTTGGAATCTTATAATAACTTTCAGGATCAAAGGAACACGAAGCAATTCTATTAAGGTAAATAAATAGACTCAACGCTACCAACTAGTGGTCAGGAGGTAAACTACAAACTGAAAATAAAAGCAAGATGGCTCCCAAATGGAGACGCCGACCAGAACTCGGGTTACCAAACTACAAAGCACAGGAAGTCACCAGACTCAAGAATCTAGAAAATCCATGAATGAATAAATGCCAAGTTGGCAGAATATAAAACAAAAGTAAATAAACGCAGACACTGAACTCGTCCCTGTGGATCTGAGGACAGGTGGCGCCAAAGTCTGACATCACAGAGACGCTGGAGGGACTCGTCCTGGAGGGACTCGTCCTGGAGCGGCTCGTCCTGGAAGGACTCGTCCTGGAGCGGCTCGTCCTGGAGGGACTCGTCCTGGAGCGGCTCGTCCTGGAGCGGCTCGTCCTGGAGGGACTCGTTCTGGAGGAACTCGTCCTGGAGCGGCTCGTCCTGGAGGAACTCGTCCTGGAGCGGCTCGTCCTGGAGGGACTCGTCCTGGAGCGGCTCGTCCTGGAGGAACTCGTCCTGGAGCGGCTCGTCCTGGTGGAACTCGTCCTGGAGCGGCTCGTCCTGGAGGGACTCGTCCTGGAGGGACTCGTCCTGGAGCGGCTCGTCCTGGAAGGACTCGTCCTGGAGGGACTCGTCCTGGAGCGGCTCCGCCCCCTCCAGTCCGCCAGCCAAGAGGTTGCCATTGTGGTGACTGTCCATCTACTGAGCATGTGCAGAAGGTCCGTGGTGCACAAACAGTAGCAGCTTTTCAAAAAAACTTGTTTTCCCCATTAACACAGAGATGGAGCCTTGCCAAAAAGTTAGGAGACGTTTTTAAAAACGTGTTTTCAGTAGCTACGAACACCGATGTGTAAACGGACCCCCGAAATATGGAATTATTCTGTTTTCGCTTGAAAATGTCGTGTTAACGGGGCTGAAATTGATTTGGATTCATTGTTGTGACCACGACTGAAATTAAGTTTGAATGTGTCTCATTACCAAGAAGGGTTACCAAGGAGCGTTACCAAGGGTTACCAAGGAGGGTTACCAAGGAGCGTTACCAAGGGTTACCAAGGAGCGTTACCAAGGAGCTTTACCAAGGGTTACCAAGGAGCGTTACCAAGGGTTACCAAGGAGGGTTACCAAGAGTTACCAAGGAGCGTTACCAAGGAGCGTTACCAAGGAGCGTTATCAAGAGTTACCAAGGAGGGTTACCAAGGAGCGTTACCAAGGAGCATTACCAAGGAGCATTACCAAGGAGCGTTACCAAGGAGCATTACCAAGGAGCATTACCAAGAGTTACCAAGGAGAGTTACCAAGGAGCGTTACCAAGGAGCGTTACCAAGAGTTACCAAGGAGCATTACCAAGGAGCGTTACCAAGGAGCGTTACCAAGGAGCGTTACCAAGAGTTACCAAGGAGCATTACCAAGGAGCGTTACCAAGAGTTACCAAGGAGCATTACCAAGGAGCGTTACCAAGAGTTACCAAGGAGGGTTACCAAGGAGCGTTACCAAGGAGCATTACCAAGGAGCATTACCAAGGAGCGTTAACAAGGAGCGTTAACAAGGAGCGTACCAAGGGGGCACTACTAAGGGGTGCTACCAATTAGTGTTACCAAGGAGGGTTACCTTCGAACGACCCTGGAGACACTTTCACTGCCCGTCAGTTCAGATCCTTTCATGTTGCGTCTTGTGTTTGTTCAATTTCAAGCGAGCCAGTGACCTGCAGCCACAGCGACTCCAGCCCAGACCGGTTCCCCGCACGGCGACACGAGGCTGTTGGGTTAGAAGATGGATTTCATGGCGCTGACAGATTGACCGACGTTGTGGATAAAAACACCGCGGCAGTCTGTCTCGCTCGAAGCCGGGAAAATTGTCAACCTGCTAATATTACACATGCAGTCCGCTGCTACTTAGTAACAGTAACTAAGGGGGGGCGGGGCTTAGCCAAACGTCAATTCCGCGCAGCGCCTGGAGCTCCTGCGTCACCACTTACTGTTCCTTGCAAAGGTGCGAAGAGAACGAATCAAATCAGTGTTGTGGTTAAGACGTCTGGCTTCTCTAAATGTCAGAGCGACGGCGTAATAAAACACTTGAAGCAGGACGCCGTCCGACACGAGTTCCGCTGCGGAATTAGCTAAAATAATCCTCATAAAAGCAAATGTCAAATGCATCCAGGCGTGAAATGTGAAGAGGACAGAGAGGACAAAGCTTTGGAGACGGTAATTGATTCAGTTAACAGCCTCATTGTGGGACACCAAACGTGTGACGTGTAAATATACATTCACCAGGAGTTTAGAGCGCCAGAGTCTCTTCATGCCACCGAGGGTAATTAAATCCTGGGGAATGTATTTAAGGATACGGCCGTCCGCCAGCGGCCGCCTGCTGAGGAAGCGTCTCCTCCGATCGCCCACGTAAAGCCTGAGTGAACGCCGAGGACAGGAGCCGTCCTACTTTACTTGTGTAATTGTCGGTTTGAAACCTGCTTCAACAGACAAACGGTGAAATGTTCCCCAAGTGAATCTTCAAGGTAAAACTTTATTATTTTACTCTTAACTATTCTCTATCGTTAGCTTACCGTAATGAATTTAATCACCAGAGACATTTGGACCAGCAGCAGTTAGCCCGACGTCGCTCAGTAGTTTAACTGCTCAGCACGTAACCCCGAGCCATGCTACATGCTACACGCTAAAGAGTTTCAGGCTAACACACCAGCTATGCTACATGCTACAGAGTTTCAGGCTCACACACCAGCTATGCTACATGCTACATGCTAAAGAGTTTCAGGCTCACACACCAGCTATGCTACACGCTAAAGAGTTTCAGGCTCACACACCAGCTTTGCTAAATGCTACATGCTAAAGGGTTTCAGGTTCACACACCAGCTATGCTACATGCTACATGCTAAAGAGTTTCAGGTTCACACACCAGCTATGCTCCATGCTACATGCTAAAGAGTTTCAGGTTCACACACCAGCTATGCTCCATGCTACATGCTAAAGAGTTTCAGGCTCAGACACCAGCTATGCTACATGCTAAAGAGTTTCAGGCTCACACACCAACTATGCTACATGCTACATGCTAAAGAGTTTCAGGTTCACACACCAGCTATGCTACATGCTACATGCTAAAGAGTTTCAGGTTCACACACCAGCTATGCTACATGCTAAAGAGTTTCAGGTTCACACACCAGCTATGCTACATGCTACATGCTACAGAGTTTCAGGCTAACACACCAGCTTTTTCTGCCGCTACACCTGAAAGCTCAACCAGTTCTGCTCGTCTCTGTCACTGCAGAGCGTCTTGCATGAATCATCACCGGTTGAGTTACATGTTCTAATATTAGAGAATCAACAGAATACAGGATCTGCAGAACGTCCCCGGCTTGTTGACGTCTCAGCACCACGGAAAATCTCGAAGATTCCAGAGGCAAGATCCCATTTGTCCGCTGGATCCCTCCAGAACGGGATTCTCTCTGGAAAAAAGACTTTTTCTTTGAGAACCTTTGGAGGTTTTTCTCCCTGAATCGGTCAAATGTTGATGTTCTGTCTGGAGCTGCCGCCATCTTTGATATCCCACAATCCCTTGGGGCAGGTTTCCCAAGATGGCGTCAGTCAGGAACCATCAACAGTTTGATGGTTTGTCTGGAAACTTCTGGACTTTGTTGTGAAGGATTGAGGAACCTGCAGGTTGGAATGAGAGGAGAGGTTCTGGTTTGGTTGGTTCTCTGGACAGAATCTCTCCTTTTACAGGAAGTAGATTTAAAATGTGTTTTCTGGAAGAGGAACTTTCAATCTGAGGATTTAATCTGATGTCGGTCCATCGTTTTGTTTGTTTTATGTTTCTTTGTTTTTTAGCTATAACAGCTTTATTTCTTCCAGGAATGTTTTCATGTTATTACAGTGACTTTCAAAATAAAAGTACCAAGTTGGATTGCTATCACGGTGACTGTCATAATAAAGCTATCAAGTTGGATTGTTATTACGCTGAATGTCAAAATAAAAGTACCAAGTTCGATTGTTATCGTGGTGACTGTCAAAATAAAAGTCCCAGGAGAATATGAACTGGGAGCCATGACACCACGGAGGAAACTTTGTTCTGATTGGCTCTACTGAGCATGTGCAGAGTAACTAGTTACTACGGCCGTGGTGACCAGGACCAGGAGCAGCGTTTCTGCCGAGTGCTGTTTTACCCCGTTTCCATGGCGACTGAGCCCGGGCGTTTCAAGAAAGTTCCACTTTGGGAGGAAAAGGTGTCATTTTCAGTGTCTCTGAAGCTTCGTTGTCGTGGAAACGAGCCTCAGAATGCAACAAACATTTAGCATTTTCCACTTGACAATAGTCACGTAATCTGAGGCCCGAGTTCACAACTCATTTTAATATTTGTTAGAACTGCTGCGCCGGCGTCATGGAGTGTGGGACAGCAGTGATAACGTGGCGTTGTACGCGAGCGATCGACAAAGCTTCGGTCGGCCCGAAAAAAACAAACATCACTTTAATCTGTCGTTGAGGCGGCGGACTTGTCCATTAATTCACCATCAAATCATCCAAAAGAAACAAATCCTTTATCCTCACTGGGAAGAAAACACACATCCCGAATGCATGGTTACGGTTTAGCATTAGCGTCGTGGCGGTGTGTGTTTAACAGCGAGTGCTGAGCCGGTCGGCCTCGCCGTGTCCTCGGGGCTTCGCCATTAGATGAGGCTCAGCCGAGCGAGCAGCCGAGACGCAGCATGAAACTTAATGTGCAGGAATAAGCAAGCAAATGATCAGGACATATTCAGAAATGCGGCTTCATGAATAAATGCGGCGGTGAGCAGTCAGTCGTTCCCTCCGGCGACCGTCCGCTCTGGAGCAGCCGTTTAGCTCCACCTCGTTTCTCGACGGGAGGAACAAAACTTCCCACGCAGTGACGCCGCTTCTCCCCTGAACGCACTGGAAGTTTGGTAACCCGGCGTCAGCAGCGTGAACAGGCGTGCAGTGAAGCTCGGCGAGCTGGAAGGTTCACCTGTGGGAGGGATTACGTGAACGGCGAGGATTAATTAAAATCCTTCCCGCCCGCCGCCTCGCGGCGCTTCGCCGTCGAGACGGATGGGAATCATCCGAGTGAGTCAAAGCGAGCGGCCGTTACGTAAAAAGGTAATTTTATCAATAAATGTTTGTATCTGCTGCATGAAAAGGAGCCGTCCTTCCCCCTGGCACGAGTCTCCTGCCTCGAACCCATGAGCCTGGCCTGATCCCACAACCCCAAGAATGAAACGCTGGACTGAATATTTCAGGAGGCCAATTAGCCGCGCGCTGAACCGGCCGCCATCGCTCCGAGCAAAACGCACAATTAAAACACCTGATTATGGATTTATCTGTGACAGACGCCTTGTTTCCTTCATGTAAATACTCGAGTTCCACCCGCCGAATACCAGCTTATTACTCTTATTACCAGCTTATTACCAGCCTATTACTCACCTATTACCAGCTTATTACCAGGGAGGTCAAAATAAAGCAACCAAGTTGGATTGTTATTACGCTGACTGTCAAAATAAAAGTACCAAGCTGGATTGTTATTACGGTGACTGTCAAAATAAAACCACCAAGCTGGATTGTTATTACGGTGACTGTCAAAATAAAACTACCAGGTTGGATTGTTATTACGGTGACTGTCAAAATAAAACTACCAGGTTGGATTGTTATTACAGTGACTGTCAAAATAAAACTACCAGGTTGGATTGTTATTACGGTGACTGTCAAAATAAAACTACCAGGTTGGATTGTTATTACGGTGACTGTCAAAATAAAACCACCAAGCTGGATTGTTATTACGGTGACTGTCAAAATAAAACTACCAGGTTGGATTGTTATTACGGTGACTGTCAAAATAAAACTACCAGGTTGGATTGTTATTACAGTGACTGTCAAAATAAAACTACCAGGTTGGATTGTTATTACGGTGACTGTCAAAATAAAACCGCCAAGTTAGATTGTTATTACGGTGACTGTCAAAATAAAACTACCAAGTTAGATTGTTATTATGGTGACTGTCAAAATAAAACTACCAAGTTAGATTGTTATTACGGTGACTGTCAAACAACAGTCGCAGACTTTCTATTAAAAACCTCCACTGACACTTTTTAAAAACGCCCGATCCAAACAGCTGTTAACGATGATACAGGACGATGGTGGAAAGATCAGGGAATGCAGCTTTACAACTTAAATTAGTTATTGGAAGAACAGAGAATGTTCAGTGTGAAAGGAGGGCGGTGGATCCGGTTCAACCTCCGTGAGCTTCCTGCTTCACCAGCAACACTTTGTGACGACGGATCAATAACGCAGCCCGGAGGGGAGTTCTGCTCGTCTGACGACTGACGGTCTGGAGGAGAGTCTTAACCTTTCTTTTAAAACGGACCTTCCTGTCTGGACGTCGCCGGAGTCTCCCGTTTGTGCTGCGGGCGTCCAGATTACCATTGAAAAGAGAAACGAGCCTTTTCCTCGACCAAGCGTTAAACTGATAGTGAACCGGGGAATCCCACGGAGGACAAAAGCATTTTCCCGCTCTTCCTTTTAAGCTGTGCAAGAGTTAGCGTGGATAAGGTGGGTTTCCACCCGGGAGGAGCTGGACTCGGATAATGGAGAGCACCTGGTCCTTTCACAGCGCCGGCCGGCAGCAGGGAAAATCCCCCGATTGGGTTGAGGCTGTGATGACGGCGGACAAAGGCTCCAGAGGAATCGCAGGAATCACACTGGCACCTGCCTCCTCGCTGCAGCTGACATCGCTGCACTCACACTGGGATTATCATGCAATTTGCCCTCTCTTCCTGGGCTCAGGGCAAAAACAACAGCCCCGACCTTCAAAGGGGGGCAGATAGAAAGGGGGGCCGTGGATGCTCATTCTGTCTGGAAATAGCAGGGGCCTCTCGGCCCTCTAGTGGTGGCAGACGGGCATTACGGCGGCGATACAGAGAAATACGGGAAGGAGCTGAGCGAGGAAGAGGAAGAGGAAGAGGAAGAGGAAGAGGAAGGTCTCAGCTTTGGACACGTCTTATCGTACGAATCAACAGAAGGCCGGCCGACACGGCGGCCATTTCTCGTCTCGCCAAACACACTGAAATAGAGCAAATCTAATCATATGAACTCCTCAGAACCAGGGGCAGCCGGTCCTCAGGTGAACCAGTCCTCAGGTGAACCAGGGGCAGCCGGTCCTCAGGTGAACCAGACCTCAGGTGAACCAGTCCTCAGGTGAACCAGTCCTCAGGTGAACCAGACCTCAGGTGAACCAGGGGCAGCCGGTCCTCAGGTGAACCAGTCCTCAGGTGAACCAGACCTCAGGTGAACCGGACCTCAGGTGAACCAGTCCTCAGGTGAACCAGACCTCAGGTGAACCAGACCTCAGGTGAACCAGTAGCAGCCGGTCCTCAGGTGAACTAGTCCTCAGGTGAACCAGGGGCAGCCGGTCCTCAGGTGAACCAGTAGCAGCCGGTCCTCAGGTGAACTAGTCCTCAGGTGAACCAGGGGCAGCCGGTCCTCAGGTGAACCAGTAGCAGCCGGTCCTCAGGTGAACTAGTCCTCAGGTGAACCAGTCCTCAGGTGAACCAGTCCTCAGGTGAACCAGTAGCAGCCGGTCCTCAGGTGAACTAGTCCTCAGGTGAACCAGTCCTCAGGTGAACCAGTAGCAGCCGCTCCTCAGGTGAAGCTCCTCATTATTATTCAGTTCCAGCCAGTGTTACTTTATTTAAATAGTTAGTTCATAAACCATATTACAACAATCTTGACTTTTTCAGATTGAGAGAGCCCCCTAGTGGTGAAAGTTATAGTTTGTTTAAACAGCTAGTGAGTAGAGAGCCCCCTAGTGGAGAAAGTTATAGTTTGTTTAAACAGATAGTGAGTAGAGAGCCCCCTAGTGGTGAAAGTTATAGTTCATTTAAACAGCTAGTGAGTTATCATTAAGACTATTTTATTAACAGACCTGGAAACAATTACAAGTAGAAGCTTCATTAGTTACTTTTAGAAAGTGAAAGTGTTGCTGGTTTACTGGAAATGACAGTTAGTCTGAGTTTAGGGGAAACTAAATGTATATTTTCAAAAAAACACATCAATCCATCTTTCAAAGGATTTTAGAAGAGTACCTCGAAAAACACTTGTACAATAAACTGTCCTTTTTTTAAATATATCTGAACATTTATAAACATTAACAAACCTGAACACGTTTCTGTTTGTGTTCATTTAAAAATAACGACGATGGAGAAAGTAGAACCTGCAGCTTTTCAGCCAAATTTCTTCTTTCACAGTAAATTAGAAGTGACGTGACAAAGTTAATAATCAGAGACTCACCGCTCGTCTTCATCTCAACATCTGGTGGAAACACCTGGTAGAAACACCTGGTGGAAACACCTGGTGGAAACATCTGGTAGAAACACCTGGTGGAAACACCTGGTGGAAACATCTGGTGGAAACACCTGGTGGAAACATCTGGTGGAAACACCTGGTAGAAACATCTGGTAGAAACACCTGGTGGAAACATCTGGTGGAAACACCTGGTGGAAACACCTGGTGGAAACATCTGGTGGAAACATCTGGTGGAAACACCTGGTGGAAACATCTGGTAGAAACACCTGGTGGAAACATCTGGTGGAAACATCTGGTGGAAACACCTGGTGGAAACACCTGGTGGAAACATCTGGTGGAAACACCTGGTGGAAACACCTGGTGGAAACATCTGGTGGAAACACCTGGTAGAAACATCTGGTAGAAACACCTGGTGGAAACATCTGGTGGAAACACCTGGTGGAAACATCTGGTGGAAACATCTGGTGGAAACACCTGGTAGAAACATCTGGTAGAAACACCTGGTGGAAACACCTGGTAGAAACACCTGGTGGAAACATCTGGTGGAAACACCTGGTGGAAACACCTGGTGGAAACACCTGGTGGAAACACCTGGTAGAAACATCTGGTAGAAACATCTGGTGGAAACACCTGGTGGAAACACCTGGTGGAAACATCTGGTGGAAACACCTGGTAGAAACATCTGGTAGAAACACCTGGTAGAAACATCTGGTGGAAACACCTGGTAGAAACATCTGGTAGAAACACCTGGTTGAAACATCTGGTGGAAACACCTGGTGGAAACACCTGGTAGAAACATCTGGTAGAAACACCAGAACAAACCAGAGCTGACTTTCAGCCAATCACAGAGCCGGGGGGTTTCAAAAAGCGACACGAGTCTCGAACATGAAATGACGCCAACTAGTTTAATTTCATGTCCGTCACTCTGCTGTTAATTAGTAATTGGTCAGATCGCTGCTAAGCCCCGCCTCCTCGGGGCAGCTCTCTTCAGCGCCCCCTGCTGCTCACGCACGCACACAGCGCCCTCTATTGGCCAGCCGCCACAGGTTGGGCCCGTGACAGTCGAAGGATTTAATGTTGATTAAAAGCGTTTGCTAAAAGTTCCACGGTTCCACGCCGGCTGAAGGTTCTCCACTGAGCTTCCTGGTTCTTCCCGGCGGCCTCGGGGGTCAGACCTCAGCTCCGGAGACCAGCGAGACGCTCCAGCCGTCTGATTGGAGGGTCACAGTCTTGTCCCGCCCCCCTGGTCACCAAACAGGAAGAGAGGATGACCCCTGTCGTCTCCCAGGTGAGTTTCAGCCTCTTCCCTCTGGACAGGACAGGTTTGTCGCCACTGAGCCCAACGAGTCCCGACATCTCACTTTATTTAATTCTATTAATTTATTTATTCTTTAGCTCTTTATACTGTGACTTTGAAATGTCCTTGTTTTTATAATATTTCACGGAGGTTCCTTTATTGTGTTTTTTTTTTTTTTAAATCTTGATCTTACCCATGCTTGTTGCTGTGCTGGTGAACGGCGGAACACTAAGCACTATTCCTTCTTTTCAGCCGCCCCTCCCCCGCCGGTCTGCTTCAATGTGCTTTTATGAGGAAACGCCAAATGAAGTCTTTTTATCTGCAAAATCAATTTACCCACGGATATTAATAAAGTGACCTTGAAGACTTTTATTGTGACAACGGAACTCTGAGACTCTGAAAATGGGACTTTTTGAAAGTGGCTCCTAAGGTGGAAGTTTTTGAAAAAAACTTTTTATGCAAAAGGAGCGAAAACAAAAATGGCGGAAAAGCCGTTAGTACTCCTGCGTACTGCGGCAGTGGTAAATACTGTAGTTCTTCTGCAAATACACGAGTGGCCCAACATGAAAACACCGTTTTCAGGATGATTTCTACCATTTTTTTTCAAAACGTTGCTGCTTAAACGTGAAACTTTTCTGAAGCGGAAATGAAAAAAAAAAGAAGTTTTCACTTGAAACATGGTGGAACTGGGGCGTAAAACAGAAGCTTGTAAAGGAAGGAGTGAAAAAGGACAAAATGGCGGCACAGGAAACCCCGACAGTAACGAAGCCAGACGAACCTCCTTCACACTCCGTGTTTCACCGCGAAGCAGTTTTCAGTTCGAAGCGTAAGGAACGATCACAAACACGCTCTTTTAATGGTTCGCTGTCAATCACCCGCCGCCGCCGCCGCCACCAGGAAGCCCATTACACTCCTGAATCGAATGTAAATCCAGCTTCAGGCTGTGGCGTTTGTTTTGTTGGCGACTGGAGGGTAGGGTAGGGGAGGGTTTCCACGCTCCCTTCATTCTACCGTCACTCTGTAATGGAACGTTGAGTAAACAAACAGAAATGCATAAGAAAAGGAGGAAGACACAAGATTGAAGAGGAGAAAAGCTCAGACTAAAGGCCTCTTCATCCTCCATAAGAACAAGAGGAAGGTTCGGCAGTGCGGGGTCCTGTCGAACAAAATGACGTCATTTCCTCCTTCCAGCTCCTTCTGGCCGAAGGAATTAGTTTGGGCTGTACCAACCGCCCCGGCCGAACTATGTGGGAGCCGCACTGCCGAAACTTCTGCACTGCCGTTGTGCTGCGCATGCGTTCCAGTTCCAGTTCCAGTTCGCTCATGACTATCGATAATATTTTAATCATATTTAGCTTGTAACAGCGCTACTGTACGAGCGCCGCAGCTCGTTAAAATGTCGGGAGTGCAGGCTTTTACATGATGCACCTGAACGCATCACGAGCAGCTGTCAGCTCCTGGAGTTAAAACCGGATCAACATCGCGCTCGGACAAAAACTTTTTTATAACTGAAAAAGTTCAGAGAAATGTATTTCTGAAAGCTCTGGAGGCCAGAAATCAACTGTGCTGTTGAAAAGTTTAAACGCCGCTTCACAGACTTGTGCCTGCTGCGAGGGGGCGTGGCCTGCTGCGAGGGGGCGTGGCCTGCTGCGAGGGGGCATGGCCTGCTGCGAGGGGGCATGGCCTGCGAGTTCGGCAGCTTCTTATCGGAGTATGAACAGTCCTGCCGAAAAAGCTTTTTTTTCCTGCTGCTGGCTGACGTCACTGCTGAATTTTCTTCTTGTTCTTATGGGTTCAAAAAGGGAGCATGCAGGAGCCTTTACCAGTTGTGGTGAGAGGAGGTTCAGACTCATCGGCCAATCAGCTGGCAGCAACTCTACTGGCAGGTCGACCCGCCGACGAAGGTCAAAGTCCACATGAGGAGCAGGAAGACGGTAAGAATGGACATGGAGAAAGGAAAATTAAGAAAAAAGGGGGGAAGAGAAAAGAAAAAATAGATAAATGAAAGAGGGAATGGGAAAAAAGAAAGGCAGAAAAAAAGGAAAGAAAAAAACAAAAAGGAAGAAAAAAGAAAGGAAAAAGAAAAAAGGGGAAAATGATTGAGAAGAAAAATTTAACAAAATAAAGGAAAAGAGGGAAAAATATAGAAAAATGGAAAAAACTAAATAAAAAAAATAAGGAAAAAATAAAAAATTAACAAGGGAAAAAGAAAGGAAACAGGAAAAAGGAGGAAAGGAGATAAAACTAGAAAATATATAAGGAAAGGAACAAAGAAAACAATGGATAGTGTGACAAGGTCACGACAATAGGGCAGCAAGACACACACACACACACACACACACACACACACACACACACACACACACACACACACACACACACACACACACACACACACACACACACACACACACACACACACACACACACACACACACACACAACCATTAACTGAGTTGATTGATTTAAGCTCCGCCCCCTTGCTGTGCTCCTGCAGTGTCCAACTGAACCAATCGGAGTTCTGCTCTTTACAGCAGGTGAACTGACTTCAGGTGTGTGTGGTGGAACGTACCATGTGTTCAGTGAGCGGGGGTTTCTCCCTCACGCCTTACTTTAGAGTTTAAAGTGTTTGCTGCACATGAAGGGGAAAATGTGCCCGAATGTTTTTGATGGTTTGAAAATGATTTTTCACCCCAATGTATTTCCTTTGCATCGTGTGGGTTTGTAGGGAAACTCGGTTGGTCCAGCGGGGGGGGGGGGGGGGGGGGCTGCTCAGACAAAACAGCCTGCAGGTCTCTGGAGTCACAACCTGAAAGACTGAAACAGATTTCTGCTTTTTCATTTTTCTATTCTGGATTTCCAACTGCTTTGGTTTTTGCACAGCTTTTGTAAAAACGGTGTGAGAAGTGGGACGGCCAGTAAGTCCAGCCGGAACTGCTCCGACCAGCGGCTGGAAATAGTTCTAACTAGAGCTAAAGTGGGAAAATCCATGAAATGAGAACGTCTGCAAGAGCAAAAAATGATGGAGGACTGAATGTGTCAAAATAAAATAAAAAAAAACACCATTATATAATAAAATGCATCATTGATTGAAATTCGAATAAAATATATAAATGTCATTAATAAAAATACAAATTGATTTCATGTGAAAAAAACAACTATTTAATAATCATTTCATGGTCTAAATGTGTCAAAATTAACTAAATACACCATCAAATAATTAATTCAATGTAAATTAAAATTGGAATTAAATATATAAATGTGTCAGTAATTAAATATGAATTCATTGAATTAAAAAACATTTAATTATTTCATAGTCCGTTGATGTATAAAGGACTGAATGTGCCAAAATTAAAAATAATAAATAAATACACCATTAAATATTGAATTCAATACGTCATTCATTTATTAAAATTGGAATTAAATATCGAAATGTCATTAAATCATTAATTAATTAAATGCTATTCATTAATTTGGAATTAAATATATGCGTCATTAATAAAAGTACCAATTAATTTCATGTAAAAAAAATCACATTATTTCACTATTTAATTATTTCATGGTTTAAATGTGCCAAAATTAAATAAATACACCATTAAATAATTAATTAAACGTGTCTTTAATGAATTAAAATATGAATTCATTTTATGTAAAAAACATAGAATTTTTTCACTATTTAATTAATTAATTAATTCATGGTCCACTTCTTCATAAATTATTATATCTGTCAAACTCGCCCATCAAAGTCAGTGGGCGGGGCTAACTGGAGTTTCTATACATGATGCCGATATGACAGTTCCTGAACGCTCGGCTCGCTGGGTAAACAAGTTCCCGCACGCAAGGTGAAACCAGACAAAGTAAAGAAATCCATCTTCTTGTTTTGTGCAGAAAAATCAATGATATTTATTTGTCCTGGGCTCTGAGATACAACCACGAAGACACTGTGCAAAGAAAGCAAAGATTAAGTCACACTTAGGGAGAGTGGGCGAGCACAAATCACACAAACAGAAATGGTATATTGGCGTGTGCACGGTAATTATAATTTCATAGTTCATGCTACAAACAAAAAAACAAACAAACAAAAAAAAAGCCACTAAAATTAGGGAGTGAACGTTTTTCCACAACAAACACAAACACTGCCGTCCAAAATGGTGAAATCGTGTGAAAAAAAAAAGACATTTCAAAGTGTTAACACTGGTTTTCTGCTCGGCTTGTCGCCGTCGTGGTGATCAGACGCTACATTTACTGCGATGAGAGACTCCAGGACCAAATACTTTCTTATATCTAAAGAAAAGATTACAACGAAGCTCGGTTACACAACTTTTATGAAAGCGTTAGGGAAGTATACTGAAAGACTGCGAAAGTACAGGCATGACAGAGGATTACATATTGTGAATAATCGCAGTTTAAAACGGCACATTCAGCATCATTTGACCTTTTTTTTTTTTTTTTTTGTGTTGATATTTTCATCTGTGCTCCAACAATCGTCTCATCTTGGCCGGCTAAACCCCGAGTCTGTAACTCTTTACTCTACAAAACAAATCAGCTGCAGATTTCACATTTTAACTGTTGATTTAATCAGCAATCGTTACGAGTTTGGCAATCGTGGCTCACATGCTAACCCTGCTAGCGTGCTAACTCTGGTAGCGTGCTAACTCTGGTAGCATGCTCGCTCAGCTAGCATGCTCGCTCAACTAGCGTGCTCGCTCAGTTAGCGTGCTAACTGAGCGAGCATTAAGCCTGAAAGGGTCATATTATACAAACTCCACTTCCTACATGTTCTCCAGCAGTACTACTCGTCCCCATACCTGGACTGACGTCCCAGAAGTGAAGACAGTCTGTCCTCTCTGTCCCTGGCTTGTTTCAGGTTTTAAAAAGTGTGTTGCTCCAAGCAGCCAATCAGAAATCAAACCCTATATAGTGTCATCGGGGGTTTAGCCAATCCCAATCAAGGTAGGCCCTCCCTTTGACTCCTCCCACAATTAGGCAGCTCTGCTCTGGCACATGGCACCACGAGAGGAAGTACTTCCTCCTCTTCCCAAGATGGGCATGTGTGGGCGGAGCCAGTCCAGCTCACACAGACACAGCAGATTCTGAATGTAGCTCCTATGATCCAATATTCAACTGGAGGAAAATCAAGGAGAAGAAATAAACGTAGAATACAAGATGAAAAAACATAGGAAAATGTTGAAAAGTTGTATAATATGACCCCTTAAAGTCTCGTGTTTCCCATCAGGCGAGTATTTAAACCTGAATCTCACAAAAAATACATTTTAAATGTAGAAAATATCAGCATGTACAAGAACAGATACAAACTTTACGATGTCTTTTTAGATGAATACAGGCAGATTTATCCTTGTTCTCGGCAAATACTGCATTATTGGAATTAGTAAATGGAAGCCGAGTCTAATTTATAGTATTACGAATACTGTCATTGACTTAAATATAGCAATTACAAAAACAGTGGAGATCCTCAAAATTTATGACATTTGTTGGAAGACCAATGAGGACGACGCCTACGACCAAATAAGGCAAAAAAAGTGAGAGAGAAAAAAAAAAAAAAGGTACTTTGACATTTTAGGAATTAGTTATCGTACTAACTTGGTTTACAACCTTGTCTGAAGCAAAAGTGGAAAAAAAAAAAGCACGAAAACGTTTGGATTGTCTCACAAAAGGACCAAAGATTTTACTTTTTTAACAGAACAATGGTCACGATCTAACAATACTTGTGTATTAATACAGTAAACTACTAGCTTATCGTAACTTTAGCTTAGCGAGGGATAAGACCCACCGGCAGCGTGCTAACCAACAAAACACAGAAATATTTTCAAAATAATTTAGTTTGGGCGCCTGTTAGCAGCCGCTCCTCCAGCACACCGATATATTCACCAGCACATTGCACGCCCTTGAATAAAGTACAAAACTGGTGTTTTTAGTAACTCCGGGTCGCTACAATCACAATCGTTTTAGTTGAAAACTGAAAGATATCAATCATAAGAAACCGCATTTTCTTTGTTTTCTTCCACTTTTACTCGTTACAATTCAGTGGACAAGTTTAATTCATCTACAAAATGTGTAAGAAACTGTCTTAAGGTTTAAAGACAATGTTTAAAAACACACGGAGGAATTCAGCCGTTTAGACGACGGGACACATTTGACCGACGCTTGATTAAAAATGCTAGCTTGCGCAGCTCGCGGTAACTTCCCTAAAAAGCCAAACGGCGCCGCGGCTAGCCGACACGCAGGTACAGAAAGGACAAAGATACTTCACAGTAAAATGTATTTGTGGCTGAAATTCATACCACTCAGGTTTGTTTTCCTTTTTTTTGTCCGAGTTCCAATGCTAGTTGACGTTAGCTAGCGGTGCAGTCGTTGGCAGCACACGTACAATCATTTGAGTGGTTTGGGCTAAATATTGGTACCACAAAGTTATTTGTAGTTTCCCTCAGTAATTCATGTTCCTTCCCTCTAAAGGTGCAGTAATTGGCGATATAAGCAAAAAAACACTTGTAAACATTCGTAGCTTAAAATTCCTAATTTGAATCTTTGGCGCTAACCTCTTTAGATCTTTACGAAGGATTGAGGCCACTTTTACCCGTACCTGGGTTTTTTTTTACAAAAAATGATATTCCCCCTCTATGTTTAAAAACAATATCTTCACTGACACGGACCCGCATATCCACCTGGTTCAGAGCTACAATGGGCAGCCAAACCTGTAGGGGGCAGTGTAACGAGAAGCATGCAGCCAAGATAACCAATCAGAATCCTGGAAAAAAAAAAAACAAACACATCTGCCTCCTCTTTTTAGAAGCAAGTTTATCCAGATCTCCACTGTGGCCAGAGTTTTCAGAAATCCTCCTTTGTGGAGAGTCGAAGCTGCGTTTGTGTGTAAATGTCCAAACGCAGAGAGATATCACGTTTTGTTTGTTTTTAAATACCCGGGTACGCGGAAACGTGGCCTGAATTCGGTTGAATTGTTTCTTGTGGGAGGGGTTTAGCTCGAGTCCTCACGTTTTGGCACTCTGCACAGTGAAACCATGAATCCAAAGATCCAGAAGCAACTTGAGTTTTTCTGTCCAGGCTTGCTCAGGTGTGCATTTTTTTTTTTTATTTTTTTTTTTTTGAAAAGTGCAAGCAAGCGAGTACAAATAAAGCGAAAAAAAAAAAAAAAAAAAAAAAGCGTAAATAGAGTGACGTGCGCCTCCCCCCAAAACTGAATTTTATGTGCTCTGTCGGAGCCCACAGTTAAAAAATATACTACAAAATCCATAAAAAGAGGAATATAAGCTGATTGCTATTGCTGTTATGGTGTCGATTATTAGCGATACATTTCCAAGCTGGTGGGAGGGAGACGGCGTCGCACGGGGAGAGACGGGAACTGATTTTAAAAAACAATAGTGAACCTGAACGATGGAAGGTGGAGAGGAGTTATAACCCCGGCGTCTCCGTCCTCAGTCGTCGTCGCTCTTGCTCTTGTCCGACTGCTCCTGCAGAGAGAAAGGCAGAGGGATGAAGAGGATGAAGAGGATCTGGAGGTTCACCGACTCTGGAGGCGCCGGCGGTTCGTCACAGCGGGAACACATCAGCCTCTGGAGAGGAGGTGGAGGCTTGTGGAACTGGAGGAGGAGTGAAGGTGAAGCCGGTGGCCTTCGCCCGGATGCTACGTGCTACATGCTAAAGCGCTTCAGGCTCACACGCCAGCGATGCTACATGCTACAATGGGCTTTTCGAGACTCCTGGACTAAAGTGAGCGTAACACCGGGCGACACTGGACCGTTGCATGCAAATTGTCTGAAGTGGAATCAATGAAATCAACAGCCTTCCTGAGTAAAATAAAAAAAGGGGGATTGAGAACCATTCCATTAATGAACAGAGCTGCTGTTTTACGATATTCCTTCTGCAAAACATTCTGTTCCAACAGCGGATTATTGTCCTTCCTTTAAGATCAGCCGGTATCTCTGGCGGTGGCGTGGTTAGGGTGGTTGGTTAAAGATGCAGCATAAAGAAATTTGCATTATTCATCAGGTTTGGCTCCTTATTCACCTCCAGCCAATTAGAGTAGGTGGTCATGCATAATGCAGATTCTGCTTTAACAGCTTTTGAAGGCGGCCGGAGAACCGAGGGGCTTGAGCGATGGATGGAATTAGAACGCTCTAAACAAGTTCTGGTGGATGAAAAGTTAATTAGGTGCCGGTATTCAAAAATATTTCACGCCGAGTTGGAAAAGCTCCGATGGCACGTCGAGGTAGAAAGACAAGAGTCAACAAAAGTGAGCAGCTGGAACACTATTAAAGTTTTGCTCTTGTTTATTGTCAGAACAACTACAGCAGTGGGGAGACGGAACGACGGCAGTAATAAATATTATTACTCTCCTCCTCACACACCCGGGGTTTGTTCAGGGGGTTTTCCTAATAAGTCGTTGGGACGTTTCTCTTTAAGCCAAGTTGTTGGTTCACAGGTTGAATTTGATTCTGAAGTTTAATTAAATTCCATTCAGTCTAATTTATACTCCACATGCAAACGATACGAGAAGGCAACACGTTGCCATGAAGCACCTCCACACAACCTCTGTGTCGACGCTACATGCGCCCACACCAGCTTTACATTGTACAGTAGCATAGCGCAGTGGAGTCAAACCGCCGCTACTGTAGCCTGTAGCCTGTAGCCTGTAGCCCGAGCTGCTGGCGATGAGCGTATCAGTCACTTTAATGATGTTTAGCATGTAGCATCGCTGGTGTGAGCCTGACACTCTTTTGCATGTAGCATGTAGCATCGCTGGTGTGAGCCTGACACTCTTTAGAATATAGCATGTAGCATCGCTGGTGTGAGCCTGACACTCTTTTGCATGTAGCATGTAGCATCGCTGGTGTGAGCCTGACACTCTTTAGAATGTAGCATGTAGCATCGCTGGTGTGAGCCTGACACTCTTTAGCATATAGCATCGCAGGTGTGAGACTGACACTCTTTAGCATGTAGCATGTAGCATTGCTGGTGTGAGCCTGACACTCTTTAGAATGTAGCATGTAGCATCGCTGGTGTGAGCCTGACACTCTTTAGCATGTAGCATCGTTGGTGTGAGCCTGACACTCTTTAGAATGTAGCATGTAGCATCGCTGGTGTGAGCCTGACACTCTTTAGCATGTAGCATCGTTGGTGTGAGCCTGACACTCTTTAGCATGTAGCATCGCTGGTGTGAGCCTGACACTCTTTAGCATGTAGCATCGCTGGTGTGAGCCTGACACTCTTTAGCATGTAGCATGGCTGGTGTGAGCCTGACACTCTTTAGCATGTAGCATCGCTGGTGTGAGCCTGACACTCTTTAGCATGTAGCATGTAGCATTGCTGGTGTGAGCCTGACACTCTTTAGCATGTAGCATTGCTGGTGTGAGCCTGACACTCTTTAGAATGTAGCATGTAGCATCGCTGGTGTGAGCCTGACACTCTTTAGCATGTAGCATCGTTGGTGTGAGCCTGACACTCTTTAGCATGTAGCATGTAGCATCGTTGGTGTGAGCCTGACACTCTTTAGCATGTAGCTTGGCTGGTGTGAGCCTGACACTCTTTAGCATGTAGCATGTAGCCTCGGTGTGTGAACCTGAAACTCTTTAGCATGTAGCATGTAGCCTCGTTGGTGTGTGAGCCTGAAACTCTTTAGCATGTAGCACGGCTCAGAGTTAAGTGCTGAGCAGTTAAACTACTGAGCGACGTCGGGCTAACTCTGATGGTTCAAATGTCTCTGGTGATTTAGTTGCTGGTGATTTAGTTGCTGGTGATGGAGTTGCTGGTGATGAAGTTGCTGGTGATGGAGTTGCTGATGTTGTATGAACTAACTTTCTCCTCCTCTTGATGTTCTGTCAGAACATAATTTACAGTCTGTCTTACTTTTCTCGTTGTCATGAACATTAAAGATTCTCCAGACCACAGTCATCACTCGTGCTCTCGTCTACCTGCTGCTGATGGAAGACGTCACGTAGTACTCGGTGGGTTGTATCGGGAAGCTTTGTACGAGTACAAGTACTCTGTGCAATATCTGACATGTTTATTAGCGTCCATGACATTATGCCCATATGTCAAATGTAATAACCGAGTACTGCAGTATGATCAAGTCATTTATGTCAATGTCTTTTTTTTGCTTGAGAGTGGTTCTTCCAGGTAACAGTGCTCTTTCTCTTGGCCCAAACTGCACCACCATCATTTAGTTGTGATAATTTAAACTCCTTGTGTTTACAAGAACAAGCCGAGGTTGGCCGAGGATCTAAAGAAAGGGAAGAAAGATAAAGCGGAGAGGGAAGAGAGCTCGGACTAGGAACATCTACTGAGTACCAATTATATGGGAGTGAGAGCAGCAGTGGGGGCCGTCATGGCGTGAAGAGGAGGGGAAACACAGAGAGCGGAGAAACTCCGTCACGCCTGACAGACGGCTGCAGAGCTGGAGATTCAATGAACAACTACAAAAAGGTAAATAAATAATTCTACATTCAAAAGAGCAGAAAGATTAACGGAATGAAAATGTGCAGAACTGAGACACACACACACACACACACACACACACACACACACACACACACACACACACACACACCCACACCCACACCCACACCCACACCCACACACACACCCACACACACACCCACACCCACAGCTGAAAGCTTCAAACTGAACTGACAGAGCGCATGTGACGCCCGTCTGGGAGTAAATATAGACAGAACAATGCACGGTTCAATTAAAACCATATTTCCACCCAGCCACAATTTCTGCATATTGTTTTTCAAAAGCACGGGGTAATGCCGTGTTCTCCCACATGACAGTGGTAATCACATTTGTTATAATCAAAAAGATAAAATGCAGAAGTAGCGTCGTGTCTGAAGTGTTTTGAGACAAACACAAAACATTCAGTACCAGAGTCTGCTGGCGAGTTCGTTAATGCTGCTTTTCAATGGCAGTAATTGGCAGAATGATGACGACCTCCAGGATGCACACTGCTGACCTTCTCATTAAGGCCCTCCTAAAGACCAGAGATGTGGGTTGAAATGGAAATCGTATGTCAGAGACAAAATGATGCAGGATAATGCACCTCTCCATTTTCCTACATTTGCTCACCAACTGTGAGCAACCTTGTCAGTTAAAACGGTCAAATTAAAATCCACTTCCTAAATTTTCTCCAGCAGTACTAACCGTCCCCATACCTGGACTGACGTCCCAGAAGTGAAGACAGTCTGTCCTCTCTGTCCCTGGCTTGTTTCAGGTTTTAAAAAGTGTGTTGCTCCAACCAGCCAATCAGAAATCAAACCCTATATAGTGTCATCGGGGGTTTAGCCAATCCCAATCAAGGTAGGCCCTCCCTTTGACTCCTCCCACAATTAGGCAGCTCTGCTCTGGCACATGGCACCACGAGAGGAAGTACTTCCTCCTCTTCCCAAGATGGGCATGTGTGGGCGGAGCCAGTCCAGCTCACACAGACACAGCAGATTCTGAATGCAGCTCCTATGATCCAACATTCAAATGAGGAAAATCAAGGAGGAGCTAGAAACTTAGAATACTGAAGGTTTCTGGACCGACCAGACCAGGAGGAGGAGGAGGACAGGAGGAGGAGGAGAAGAACAGGAGGAGGAGGAGGAGGAGAACAGGAGGAGGAGGAGGTGGAGGAGGAGGTGAACTGGAGGAGGAGGAGGAGGAGAACAGGAGGAGGAGGTGAACAGGAGGAGGAGGTGAACAGGAGGAGGAGGAGGAGGAGAACAGGAGGAGGAGGAGGTGGAGGAGGAGAAGAACAGGAGGAGGAGGAGGAGGAGAACAGGAGGAGGAGGAGGTGGAGGAGGAGGTGAACAGGAGGAGGAGGTGAACAGGAGGAGGAGAACAGGAGGAGGAGGAGGAGGAGGAGGAGGAGGAGGTGAACAGGAGGAGGAGGAGGAGGTGAACAGGAGGAGGAGGAGAACAGGAGGAGGAGGTGAACAGGAGGAGGAGGAGGAGGTGAACAGGAGGAGGAGGTGAACAGGAGGAGGATTGGAGAAGTTTAATGTTGTAAGACTGACAGAAAGTGACTCTGGAAACTCTAGAAGGGATGGAGTTCCAGTCCCACTCAGGGTCGACCCCAATCCACCCCTCACTTTCTACACCTCTCACCCACAGATTACTGTCACCCCACAAGACACAGAGAAATCTGCTTCTCCTCCTCCCTTTCTCAGACATTCATCTCCCTCGGTGACCTGACTGTTCTGTGGTGTTCGATTCATGTTTTATTCTCCTTTATAAAACCTTTGGACATAAAAATAAAGTAAAAAAAAGAAAAAAGAAAAAGGGAGGCGACTCCGGGTTGTGCCGTCGCCTCTGAGCAAGAAGTTTGAGAACTTGCTTGTGTGTGTGTGTGTGTGTGTGTGTGTGTGTGTGTGTGTGTGTGTGTGTGTGAGACTGATGGGAGGAATGGATGGAGCACAGGTAATTTTGAATGAAGCACCAACAAACAAATTGGTGACCAAATGGACAGAAAGCCAGAAGGATGGAGGGATCGAACGAACGCTAAATTGATGGATAAATAAACAGATAGATGGATAGATTAGTTGGTAAACTGAAGGGTAGACAAACCAAGAGTCAGAAACACTGTCAGGCGTTCCCACATGGAGGTGGGATTACCAGAGACGAGAACAAACACCTACGTTGTCGTCCTGATCCTCGTCGCTGTCGTCGTCGCTCACCACCGGCTTGGCTTTGCCCCGGCTCTGCCTCTTCTTGCCCTTGTCGTGTCCACGGCCGTCCCTGCTCAGCTTGATCTTCACTCGCACCGACTTGGCTGGAGGAGACACGAGAGGCCGACGGCATCGTTCAGGCAATAAAGCAACAATCCCCGTTTGCTCGGTCGGAAGACGTAAATGACAGCGATCCTGGGAAAGGTCGCTCACTTCACGGTTTCTCTCTCAATCTCACACACTAAACCTTCCGGCTGAGCAGAAACTTCTCCGCTGATTAGTCGAGAGAAAATTAACACTTTGACCCTCGTTGAGAAGATTTATTTCTTTTTTTCTGTGTGTTGCTGTGGTTTCATACCAAAAACTGAGACTACAGGTTTGTGGACACTTGGTGGAAAGTTGTTTTGTTATACAAAAATAATCAAATTCTCTCAAACCCATGAGGATAATTGTTTTGAAAAAAACAAGACAAACTTTGGTTAAAATATAGTAAAATGCATTAAAGGTGACTCATCAGTGTTTCTACAGCCACGAGGAGCAGGAGGTACCCTTACCCTCGGCCTCGGACTCGTCATCGTCGTCTTCATCCTCCTCGCTGTCGTCGTCGCTGTCGTCGTCCTTGGCGATCTTCTGTCGGGCACTCTTGAAGACAGACTGAAGTACAATCGAGTCTTCATATATCTGTGAGGTAAAAATAACAGAAGGTTCCCGTTGCCTCTTCAGATATTTATATATATTGAATATTTACACCAATCAGACATAATGAAACAACCAGAGGAAGGAAAGAAACAGTTGAGCACGGTGGGGGAACCATCATGCTGTGTGGCTGCTCCATCTGGTACTGGAGGACTTGACCGTCTCACAGGAATCATGAAATCAAAGACTTATCAAGAGACTTTAGAGCGAAACGTGTGACGGAGAAAAGAAGAGCGAGAAGCTTCTGGATGCAACAAGAAGCATTAGGCTGTCGTGTGAGACACTAACTGTGGTGTTTTTCTTCCAGTTTCTCCTTTGTTGAATTACTTTGAACTTCCAACTAAAAGATCACGATTATATAAACGTATTATTTTTCCTATAAACGTGGTACATTTCCATTTATTTATGAGGATACTGTGCAGGTTAGGCAAAAACTGAACGGGTGTCAATCATGATGAGCCGCATTGCAGAACAGACCTTTGATTCCACTGATACAGGGAAACGTTGCCATCACCATGGAAACCAGCACCTTACATGTGAGAAAAAAAGGCAGCGAGGCTCGAAGCCCAACATGCTTGGCAAACCAAACAACATAGACTTGTGTCATGTGCCCAAAACTGATTTTCCCACGATAGAACCCCGGTTAAGAACCAGTAAAACACCATGAAATGTCACCAGAGTGACGAAACACACTGAAAAAACTGGAAGGACGGCACGTCAGACCACTGGATGAAAAATACACTTATCAAGCGATACAGGAGTGCTCTGTCTGGAGAAGTGTGTGCCTTGCTCTGGATGGGAGTAACACCCCCACCCCCCCACACAGGAAAACAATAGCCAACCGAGCACAAACAGCATCGTTTGTTCAACCCCAACAGGCACAAACTGGAGGACAAACGTTTGTCAGAAGGATGAAGTGAGAGTGTTTGATCCAGACGGTTCATTAGATCACAGTAAGAGCTCACAGTAAGTGAGAAAATGAAGAGCATCGGTCATCAATGGAAAGGAGATTTGTGACTCTGGAGTTTCAGAGCAGCGGTATGCTGAGGCCTCGTTTCCACGGCAACGACTTGAAGGGAAAACGCAAAACTACTGTTGCATTTTGGACGTCTGTTTAGACGACAACAGCACCCGGAGCCACTGAAAACATTATCTTCTGAAACTGGCGGGAGCGCTGGTACCGCTACCGCGACAATAACAAACATGGTGGCCTCCAGATCATATTCTGGTTCCACAGTTCATATGGGTAGTTTTACCGTCGAGAGTCACCCATAATAACGTCCACTAAAATGCCCGTGTTTCTTTGTTAATGTTTACAGCGTATTGTTCTCTGCTGCATGCGAGTGTGTTTTCACTACTAAGACAAACAACAGCGCCAACTGGTGGCCTGGCATGCCGACTACGCCGTTTTCTGGGTTTCTGAAAAGGCCGAAGCTAAAAACTTTTTCTCTTCAGGCGTTGCGTAAACTGCTTCTTTTAGATGCTGGAACTTGTCAGTTCTATTTCCTCTTCCTGATTAACCGATATCCTCTTGTGTTCCTGAAGATGATTCATTATAAAGTCACAGTGACACGAGTGCTCGGCAGTGATTATGTCTTCTCCTTCACTCGCGGCCCACACGCCGACTCATCACGCAAAAAATAACCGCTTCACCTCAGCAAGGCCATCAAGAGAAATCTCCTTCAGGATACTCGAGAATCCAAGGTTATTCCAACAATGCGGCTCAAAATGTGTTGCTTTGGGGCTTTGACAGAGGATATGCAGCCGACAGGTGTTCTAGGTTGTTTTCTTGATGCTGGACCACGAGGCTCCTGAAAGTTACTTATCACAAGTTGTACTTATTAAGAAAAACAACTTTGATTGATTTATTTATTTTTTTTTTTTGGGGGGGGGTTCTTGAGAAACGATTATGGCGTCTTTTGTCTGTGATTATATCGTTGAAATATTTCCATTTCTGACAATAAACTTCTTTCGTATGTGGCAAAGTGCAGATTGAACCTCGGCTCCATTCGTCTCACTTCTCCACCAAGTTAAACTTTCCTTTCTGTCTTTATCAAGTCAAATCATTAGTTTATCCGAAGAAGAACCGTGAGCAGACCCGGTGTTCAGGATTGAGAGGAAAACGAAGCGTTTTACAAGTTTCCATTTCAGGAAGATTCACGCTCTTGCTGTTCTTTTGAAAACAATCCAAGAAGAGAAGAAAGAAAACTTTGTCGTTTCTAAGTCAGGTTGGTGTCACACCGAGTGTTTTCTGTAAAACAACCACTCCGTGTGACGTGAACATTCAACATCAAAGCTCTGGTAAAGCGTCTTTCTTCATGGTGCAGGTCCATGGCGTAGTAAATGTTAGGAAAGGTTCCCTTCATAGGAGACGAGCTGGAACACGACCTAATCCTCCATTTTCACCGTCCATCTACTCTCACGCCAGGAAAACTACCGAATGTTCACGTTCTCAAAAAACCATTGCCAATATCTGACCAGGAGCCCTGACATTGGGGACATCGAGCGGTTTGTAAAGCAGAAGGTGTAAAAGACCCTTTTGGTTGATCAGGCCGAGGTACGCCTGGGCAATATGTCCATTTCTTTTAGATTGCGGACAATTTAAAAAATAAGAAATTTGAGTTTTTTCTTCTTTTGCTCCGGCGCATTTTTTGCTTTCAAAGCTCTGTAGCTCCCCGAGCTTCTCACAGAAATGCACACACAGCAACAAGGTGGCTGCCGCGAACGAGGAGAAAAAAGGGAATATTATGTTCAGTTGTCTGGATTTGGTTTGAGTTTGTGGCGACAGACGTGCAACGAGTGAGTCGCGCGCTGCGAAGTTTGTCTGAAGCTCGTTGCTCCAAAAGGCACAACCAACTTATTCCAACATCTACAAGAGAGGAATCCAGTCTGAAAACGTCTTCAGGTTAAGACGTATTGAGACAATTCCTTGTTAATGTTTTTGAAACTGGTGCAGCTATTAATGTGAATGTTAATTCAGTCTCCTTTCAATCTGCAGAATTAATCTTTTATTGTTTTGGAGAGTTGGGCCGGGCCCCTTGGTTCCAGTTAAAGGAACCTTATTTCAGGCTGCCACCTTGGTGGGGACGATTTGGAATGTGGTCCCTTCCTGTTCCAACTGGATGATCCAGTTTGACGGTCCTGCACAAAGTCTGGTCGTCAGGCCCACAGATGAATTAGAGCTGGAACTGTGAGCCAGACCCTCACAAACGCTCAGATCCTTTTGACGGCATCACACCCCTGGCGGCTATATTCTCCAAATCTTTTAGGTTTTCAGAAAGTTGCACGGAGCAGCAGATGTTACCTGGGATCCCTCCAAGTTGAAGGTCTGTGCGTTCTGACACAGCAGCATCACGTCTTTCTCCAGGTCCCCCACACTCCGGTACTTGTGGCTTCTGACTCGTTCCTGTGGACGGACAAACAGCCACGACTTCAATGCTTCGGAAAATCAGCCCAGGCTTTCAAATGCCAACACAGAGGAGCCAAGGCGAACAAGAGTCATCGATTTCTCTGCTGCTCATGGGTCAGCGCCTTGAACCCCTGAGCAAATCCCTTAAAACCCAAACTGGTTCTGGTGGAAAACCAAACCCGTAGAGTTATCAGTCGGTCCACTAGACACCCGAAGCTAAAGTCAGAGAAGTTTCAATTTTGAACCGCATTTTTAAGTGTAAGGAAAATATTGTGTAATACACTCCTCGCCATCCAAAAAAATGAAGGAACGCTCAAGGCCTGAGGCAGGAGGGATTTTCGCCGAGTCATCGTGGCTAACTCACCTTGATCTTCTTGAAGTCCACGGGTTTCCGGATCAGCTCGTAGTATTCTGGCAGTTCCTTCCTGGATGGGAGCTGGACAAACACTTCGCTCAGTTGTCTTCCCGACCTAAAGACACAGCAGAATCACATTCATGCTCGGCTTTTGACTGATCTGTACTCGTAAGCACAAATCAGAAGATTGTGATGGAATGGAGTCCATTCAGAGCGAAGTCTCCTTCATGTGGAGGGAGACGGTTTATACGAGTCCCTGACCACACTTGTTCCGATGATGATTGCCTGGCTGTGGTGAGGTTACGTAACACACAAGCACAGTGAGAACAACACCAGCCTGGTTTCAGGAAAATTTCAGATTTGTAAAGATTTATTCACTGTCACTGCTTTCATTAATGCTGATTGTGCCTTCGGTAAACTGAAATAAATGATTAAACAACACAAATTTAATGGCTAAAGTGGATAAAACAGCACAAAGTGGCAAAAGCTTCAAGGAGCTTCAGCTTTACACAGCGTTCCTCGAGTCAGAAGAAACAAGGCGAAGCAGCTTTTAGTTCCTACCTCCTCACCTGTGGAACAAAGTTCCTGAACACCTGAAGACTGCTGACACACTCACTTCTTTTAAATCAGGACTTAAAACATTCCTAAATGCACAGGCTTTAGAATAAACAACAGACTCTACCGACTTAGTAAACTAATCTTAATAAGTCTCTTATCTTATTTATTGTACTTTTCTTCATTATTTGTTTTAATGTATTTCTTTCATTTCTTCTAAAGCTTTAATGTATTTATTTATTCTGTATTTCTTTAATTTCTTTGTAAAGCTCTGTGAATTGCCTTGTGTTTGAACGGTGCTCTATAAATAAAAAAAATCTAACAAAACCATCAAAAAAGCTAAACTAGTTATTAGTGGAAAAATCAAAGCAAGTCAAATAGTAAATAATAAAATGTTTTAAACAACAAAAAAGAAACAAAAAGACTAAAAGCTTAAATGGTGAAAACAGCAGAAAAACAACAAAAACCCGCTGGAGGAGTTAATGTATTTACTAATATCGATGCACGCAGAGCCTTATGTGCTGTACGTACTCTGTGTTCATCGAATCAGATTCGGGCTAATGTAGCAGTACCAGTGGTCGCCATAGGGGGCCAGTATAGTTTAAAAAATGAATAACAAATGCTAGAAGAGTCTGAGGAGCGACCTCGAAGTCTTGAACATCTTCACAACTTTAGTCCAATCTATTGTGACCTTCCGCTTCGTCTCTCCCAAAAACGACTGCACTCTTCTCGGTGTGTTGGCCGATATAGAGCAGCGCCCCCCGGTGGATTAAGCTCAGAATGCGATTTTAGGAAGTGTATGTAGTTGGTGCATTCTGCAGGGAAAGCTCTAGAAATGCAGGGATTTACAGTCCTGGAGTGGAAACACGAAAGTCCGTCCAGAGCGCGAGATGCTCGGGGAATCAGCTCACAGAGGAAAGAATGTGACTTTGGAAAGGCAGGTGGCGTTTTCCTGGAAGAGCCGCGGCGGCTGCATGTAACAGGGAGACGCATTCTTCTGCTTTTACACATTGGAGAGGAGAGGAGCTAGACAAAACTGAGAAGACCTTAAAGTTTGGTCCAAAGACATGACTTCATGTCTGTTGGAGGAAACGGTACTTTCCAGTGGATGCCCGAGGACATTGGCGATAGTGAAGAGCAGCTAAATTCACTACAAGGACTACCGATTAAAAACTTAGTATAACGTAGGTAAATCTGCTAAAAGGACTAAATTAGCTCAAATAACTAAATCAGCTGGTTTCAAGTAGAACCCTCGTAGCAATAACAATCCTAAAAACAAGACAAACAGCTCAGGTTTCGCTTCACAACGACAGAAGACGTGTGTTTTCTGTCTCATTCGAGCCTCGGTACACCGAATGAAAGCGGATAGAGACTCTTGGTAGTTTTCGTTTGACGCCCAACAGTATCGAGTATTTAAACTTCCTGGTAATTATACATTGACGAGACCGAGCAGGTTACTATTGAATCTGAATGTCAGCTGTAAAGGAGCAGCTCCACTCACCCGTCTCGGTAGTTGATCACCGTGTCGATGATGGTGTTCATCTGCTTGGTGAACTTGGGCGGGTTCGGCGAGAGTTTCTCTGCCGGCGGACGCCCACGTCTCTTCTTGCTCTTGGCGCTGGCGTCCTCTCTGCTGGAGGAGTCTTTGTCCTGCCGTCTTTTGCGCTTGCGCTTCTTCAGCCGGATCTCCTCCTCCATCTCCTCCAGGTTTCCGTCCTCGATGGCCTGATGGCGACAACGAGAAGAGAAGAGGCCGCTACATTACAGTCACTAGCTACCATTCAAAGGTGGATTTACTGAAAAAGCAAGATTTTTCTTGGTAAGGTATCTTATTTGTAGGAACCTCATCTAGGAAGTGCTGCTCTATGGGTCTAAAGATGGGTCAGAAGTCAGGAAAACATTGTAGAATCAGGGCGCGTTCACATTCCCGTTTGGTCCGGACTGCAGTTCTCTTCAGGGAAAAACGGTTTTGTTTGGACGACGTGAACAATCCCACCAACCCTGAACTGCAGCAAACAAGATCTCTGGTCCCCGATAAAACCCTCGGTTCCTTTACAAACGATCCTTCTCGCGAGCGGGGTGAGAGGACGTGACGTAGAGCGCAATAGATTCTGGGTAGTAAACAAACAAAGCTGACCGAGCGAATCAGAGGAATTAGATTTAAATAGAAAATGTTGGAAAATATCTCACGGCCAGACGTGGAGTAATGAGGAAGAAGTAGTGAGGAAGACTCATTGATATCTGGTGTGAAGACTAGATATCGTGGTTGTTTGAGGCTACCCATTAGCCACGAGCTAACTAGCCTAGCCACCACGGGCTAAAGCAGTGGGACTTCCTCTTTCATTCTGGACCAATCAATGAGCCTCGTTCCTTCTTTACTTCCTCTCTGGTCAGTGTTTGTTTCAGGCGACAGCGCCCCCAAACCAGCAGCTGGTGTAACTGCAGGACGTTTTCCCGGAGGGTTGATCCGGTCTCTAAAGTGAATGTGAACGCCACCAGAACCAAATGAAGGGGTGAAGATTCTGGGCTCCGCCCCCTCCCAAGTGAACCGAGTCCCGGACTATCCCAATGTGAAGGGCCCCTTCAAGATTCTAGTAACAAACTTTCTCATGAAGAAGAATCAGCAAGAAAAAGTGCTGAGAAGTGTGAATCACCCGCAGCCACTGCTTCTCCGTCAGCGCGTCGGTGTAGTCCACGTCGCGGCGGCAGCGCGACCCGCGGCCGAACATCTTCTCCTTCTCCTCCTCGTAGGTGAGCCGCTCCACCTCCGCGTCGTCCTTGATGATCCAGGACGGCAGCTCGTCCTCCTCCATCAGACGAGGCTTCCGTTTGGGGTTGCGGGCGTCCTCACGGCGTCGGTCCATGTCCATACGCTGCGGGGGGGGGGGGGGGGGGGACACACGCCATCTCTGTTGACATGCATTCATGAAGTCGGTGCAGCCCTACTAAAACTTGTTTTTCTCACCATAAAGAGCTCAAACTCGTCTTCATTGCGGGCGATCATCTGGTTGAGTGTTTCGTCGTCCGGCACCTCGTCTTCTTCCTAAAAAATAAAAGACGAGATCTTAAAAAGATGCTAAAGTATGTGGGAGCAAAAGAAACGGTCTGAGCAGATTCTTTATCACTGCTGGCCGAAGGTCTCATCACACTGGCTCTTCTAGTTGTTCGAGGAACTGTGGAGCCCAGGAAGCAAAAAACTTTCACTTATTTTGGGCCTGAAAGTAATTACTTTCTGGAAACAGGATCCACAAAGAAATAGTTGCAATAATTGGAAAAAATATTTTATTTAACTGGAAAGAACTCTTTTTTAGTTTGCTACATTCAAATCCACAAATACAAATATCACGTGCTTATTTGGAATAATGCCTCTAGTGGCCAGAAAGGCAATAACAAGAAAATGGCTTAAACCAGACGGCCCCTCTGTTAGTGAATGACATGATGTCATGGAGAGAATCATTTTCTCAATCACAGGAAGCAACGTTTGACAAAATCTGGAAAGAGTGGAAAAGGTTCATTTTCTCAAAGCGACCGTCTTTCCTTTATTTGTATTTCTTTGTTTGTTGTACTATATTTCACTTAGATTGCTCATTTTTGTAATTGCTTTATTTGTAAAGAACACATTGTGCAACCCCTACTTTCCTCTTTTTCATACAGTGTAAAACACCCCAGGTTCTGTTGTGCATGTTCTGCATTTGTGTTATTCATTTTACTTTATTCAAAAAAACAAAAAAACTAAAGGAGGATCACCTCTAATGTCGATATTTTATAATGAAATAAAGGAAATTAAAAAAGAAACCGTCTTTCGTTGCTATGACAGAAGAAGAATAAATGACTGTGGCACCTCGTTCTGCTCCTCGTGCTCCAGGATGGCCTGGAGGAAGACTCGGCGCTCGTGGCTGGACGACTTCTGGTCGAACATGCCGGCCTGGATGACCTTCTGGTCCACGTTGAGCTTGTACTTGGCGGCGGCCAGAATCTTCTCCTCCACGCTGTTGACGCTGCAGAGGCGCAGCACGCGCACCTCGTTCTGCTGCCCGATGCGGTGAGCGCGGTCCTGGGCCTGGAGGTCCTGCCATCCAGGGGGGACAGGGACGAGAGGAGTTACACGGGAATCAAACATCCGTTGCTCGGATGGCAAAGTTCTGAAGGGATTCGTGTCTCATAGCGTCGGCACCCTTCGGGACAGAGACGCTCAGAAACATCCAGGTTTCCAGAGAAACTAATGAACCGTTTACACAGCAACATCTCAAGTCAAAACTAAAACTAAAACACATCGTTTTTGCGTTTTAGTTTCAGAAAAGTTTGAAAGTTTTGAAAACAGTAGAAACGCTGAAAACGGTTCCAGCGAGCCACTAGAGGGCGCTGCTGGGTGTTTTTGTAATGAAAACATGCTCAGCGCCATCTACAGCCTTTGTTTGTGTTTGTTTATCTGTTTGCATTTGGTTATTATTCAGAAATGTATATACTGGATTAGAAAATATATGAAAATATAAGGGAGAGCAATAGCTGGAAGGTGAATATCATTGAAACACGTCTTGGACTGTTGAGTGGTATGATAGATGATATGTACATATATAGATGTGTAGCATTTGAATGATTTGGAATTGACATGAAAACTGGACTAAGTTGGATTGTTATTACTGTGACTTTCAAAATAAAAGGTACCAAGTCCCAGGAGAATATGGACTGGGAGTCATGACACCACGGAGGAAACATGGTTCTGATTGTCCAGCTCCTGAGCATGAGCAGAAGGACTATTTACCACGGCGGTGGTGCCCATGTGCAGTAGCAGCACGTCAGTCGTCTACTCGGGATCGAGCCTGAATGTTTCCACAGTTTTCTTTTCCTCCCTTTTGCACGGCGAGTTGGAGAGTTTTGGAAAACTTCCACCTTGGAAGCCATGTTAAAAAATAGGAGTTTTCAGTGGCTCTGAGCTCCGTTGCCATGGAAACGGGCCCTAAGAAACACTGACTAACACTGATGGGTTTGGTGGTACCTGGTGTGGGTTCCAGTCGCTGTCGAAGATGACCACCGTGTCGGCGGCCTGCAGGTTGAGGCCCAGCCCGCCGGCTCTGGTGCTCAGGAGGAAGATGAAGAACTGAGAGCCTTCCTCGTTGAACTTCTTCAGCAGCGCCGCTCGGTCTTCTGACTTGGTGGTGCCTGAAACATTGAATCTCCGTCACTGCATGAAAACGTGACAGTTCTCACTACGTTAAAGAAATCCCACTGTGGGCGAATAAATGTTCGTCATTCAATGTAACACCAAGAGCTCCACATGGAGGTTGGATTTGGCCTTGTTTATGTCTATATTAGTTAAAATACACGACTATCGATTCGTTCAATTAAATATGTTGAAGATTAAAACGTCTATTCTATTATTAGGGTCACCAGAAAATTACCTCTTTATTAAAGTGACCTTGTGGAAAATGAATACAAATATAGTTTGCTTCACATCACACTTTATGGTACAAGTTTCATGGATGGATGGATGGATGGATGGATGGAAGGAGAAATGGATGATGGATGGATGATCAAATGAATGGATAGAATGATGGATGAAGGAGGAATTGATGGATGAATGGATGGATGGATGGATAGATGGATGGATGGAAGGAGAAATGGATGATGGATGGATGATCAAATGAATGGATAGAATGATGGATGAAGGAGGAACTGATGGACGTATAGATGGATGACTTGATGGATGGATGGATGGATGGATGGATGGATAGAGAGGAACTGATGGATGGATGGATGATAAATAAAGGATACAATCTATACAATGATGAATGACTGTAAGGATGAAGAAAGGACAAAAAAAATGAATGAAGTGTTAAAATTACAAATTTTCCCAACGATCGTTTTTCACCCTGGACGGTTTATTTTTTTCTGTTTTCAAGCCTCGAGTCTCAAAACTGTTCATTAGCAAATATCTGCAGAACACGCCACGTGACTCAACTTGATTCACGAGAAATAAAAGTGGTAAGCGTGAGTGTTTTGGTTTGAGCTCCTCAATGGCTGCTTGTGTTGCAGCTAACAGAGGGCGTGAGGCGGCGTGCGCGGGACAAGGAGCGGTTTGTCCAGGCTCTCTGCGGCGGCGCGGCGCGAGGTGAACAAGCGTTCACCTTGTTGGAAAGTGGTAAAGTTTGTTTTTGTCTCACACACGGCCAGTCAGAGTGGACCGAGAGCGAGGGACAAACTCACTTCTTCAGTCGGAAACCTCTGAAAAGTAGTCCCAGAATAAATGCCCTTTGGTCAACTTAGGTGTGCAACAAGCGAAAGCATACATCTGTGATTTGACTTTACCGTCCAGGCGCAAATAGAGAAAGTTGCGGTAGCCGAAGTAGTCCTCCATGATGGTCATGAGTGTGGTCATCTGACAGAAGAGCAGGACTCTGTGGCCGGTGGCGTGGAGCTTCGGGAGGATTCGATCCAGGAGCTCGAACTTCCCAGACGCTCGGTACAGATCATGACTGACAGGAGACAAAACAGTGAAACCAAACGTGAGCGGGGGAGGGGTGAAAAGCTGGATACAAAATCAAGAAAAAGCGGTTGAACTCAGCCGTTGGTTTGTGTGAAAAAAAAACTGTCCGCGGATCTGACTGGATGGTTTCTGACGTACCGTGGAGCCCAGCTGCTGGTTTGTGATTTTTCTGTGGCGGAGCGAGCAGGCAGGTGAAAGTCACCTGCTTCACACCCAGAAGTGGCGCTCGCCAGAGCGATCGTGAACCGTGAAACGAAGGATCATCACGCGAGAGTACACACGTTTTCAGTCGGAAGCCCGCTGTGCACCGATCACACGAACCAGATGGGATTTAATCTTCCTGCACGAGGCGTTCAACACGCAACGTCGTCCTTTCCATATGAATGAATGTCCCTTTCATTCAAGTCGGTCACTAACGAGTTACGATGAAGCGCTGCACCGCCGGACGAGGCCGTGTTGTGAAGACAGTCCTTCAATGGGCAAATGGATTTCATTTACACAGAAGCACGTTATTGAAAGCGCCTCGAAACGCTTCGAAGTCTCATTCCTCCGCCGTCACTACGCTGCAGACAAGAGAGAGCAAAGCGCCGGGCCTCGGCAACAAGCAGTTTGAAGTTGAGTCAAGAAAGAGAGGAAACGGCGGACACCCGACAATGTGACGAGAAGGTGACCCGCTCCCGATCCACTAATCTCTTATCTGCTTTGATGTTCCTGCGGGAAGACGTCATGGGTTCTTTAGAGATTTTTCTCGACGTTCTCGGGCTGCAGAGGAGTGACAGAAAACGCAACTTTTCGGAAAGTAGCTCCCAAGGTGGAACTTTTTGAAAATGCTCGTGCTCTGTCGTTGTTGAAACGGGTGAAAATCGAGACTTTCTGGAAACACTCGGCGACTGTCTCCTTACTGACAGCGGAAATGCCGCTACTGGTCATGCGCACCAGAGTCGTAGTAACCCGTTCTAAGGTGGAACTTTTTGAAAATGCTCGGGCTCATGCTCAGTAGATGGACAGTAACAAACATGGCGCCTCCAGAGTGGCCTGACTCCCAGTCCATACTGGTAGTTTTACTGCAGGTAGTCCCCAAGTTAGTAATCCCTGGGAATGTCTGTGTTCTTCCATTGTTGGATGTTTAGAGCTCATTGTTCTCTGCTGCGTGTATGTGTGTGTGTGTGTGTGTGTGTGTGTGTGTGTGTGTGTGTGTGTGTGTGTGTGTGTGTGTGCTTTCATTACAAAAACAACCAACAGCACTAACTAGTGGCCTGGCATGGTAACTACATCGTTTTCAGTGTTTCTGCCGTTGGCGTGTAAACAGACATGGTTTGCAGAACGTTGCTGTGTAAGCGTGAAACTTTTCTGAAGCGTTATCATGTAAACGGGCCTCAGACTAACTCCATCAACGCAACAGCATCTTTCATTTTCAATCTTTATAAAGTCCAAAAATTTACGGCTCAGTTTTTCAGGTGGTGTGCGTGGTATTGTTGGGACTCACCCGCTGATGATTCCGTTTGGATAGCCCAAGTGCTCAGCAAAAGACTCCTGTATCAGAAAACATTTACAGATTTAGACAAAAAATCTAAATCAAAGCGATCATCGAGATTCTATAATGCAGGAGACCAACCTGTCTCAGAGTAAAGAACCAAGAGCTAAAGCTGGACTCTGGCAGAAAGTAATGTGTTGCTGGAGGTGTTAATAGGATAAACTAACGTCACAACCAAGTGGCTACAAGGACTTAAAATGTAGTTTGATACAAGCGAAAGTCAAACTTTGACTCCCATAAATCTTCAAATGTAAAGTACAAACAGTTCAAATCAACAAACAAAAAACCCAGACTCCTTCCCAGTTTCACTGCTCACCTCGATGTGCTGGAACATGTAGGGATGGTTGCAGATCTTCTTCAGCTGCATGATGGTGTTCATCAGGGTCTTCGCTCCTCCTTTGCCCTGCGCACATACAAATCATACAAATTAGAATGGATTCAGAATGGAGAAGTCCAAATCAGACGCCTGTGTAAATGAGTTTCTATAGAGGGGAAATCTGTCTTCAGATTATTCTGGAGCCTTGGCTGTGTGCACCAGCTGGCTGATAAACAACAGGTGGGTTTCACTCGGAGAGCGTTTCTGTCCCACCTGGAGGAGAAACAAAAAAAAAAACACCAAGCTGCAGCGGCAGTGACGACCACGGAGGACGTTCGGCGGTGGGCGTGAAGCCGAGGGGGGCGGCGCCTTCAGGTGATAATTCTGACAAGTTCATAACAACAATTCATGGTGGCACAGCTGCAGAACCGGGCCACAATTCACACAACCAGCCGGCTCATTTACACAGTGTACTGTTCTCAGGACAAACATGCTTATTTATACTGCTTGTCACCACAGCTGGAGCACAGCTGGAGCACAGCAGCGTCAAACCGAAGAGTCCAATGGTCCTTTTTGGGTTTTGAGAAACTTGAACTTGTAGCAGGACATATTCGACCTGAACCTAACACCGACTGTACCGTGACGCCCGCTGCACGGTTTCCTCCGTCAGCCGTTGTCATGGCGACCAAAGACAAACCTGTGATAAAATCCTGACAGTGTCAGTAGTTAGTGGCGACGGAGACGCCGCTGCGACCGACGTCAACCAACTGACCAATAGAAACGCAGGATGAAATGGCGAACGGATCAGAGCCTCGCTGGAGCAAAACCCAAACAGAGGCTTCAAGGCTACGATGGAAAAACACGACAATAAGAGTATGTGGGATGGAAACAAAAACTTTCTGTGGCATTTCTCCAAACACATAAAAGCCACAAGTGTGAGGCTCTGTTCATGTTTTACTAGTTTCTTTTTCATGAATGGACGGCGCAACGCTTATGTTTGATTTTTGCACAATAACATGGAGTCGCGTACGTCGTAGGCTGAGATTCAGCTTGTTCTCATTGTTCGATCTGCACACAGCGAACCTCTACAGAACGCAGAGGCCCTTCACCCTGGTAGCCCTACGTTGTATGTGCTGCTAAGTAGTTCATAACGCGAGCGCTGCAGGAGGATCGATCGAAACTGGCTGGTAGAAATCTACAAGCAAATTTTAGTTTCGAGTGCAAGCCGGCCGACTGTAGCGGCGAGCTACGAGCTAGCTTCCTGCACGCTGTCGTCCATATTATCGAAGGTGTACAAACCAAAATGTTTTGCCCTGCCCCTGAGCGGTGTGTGCTGTTCACTCCTGAATTCAACAGCTCTTCAGAGGGGGTTCAAGGCTACCTAGAGGGCGTTCAAGGCTACGGAAAGGGGGTTTGAGGCTGTCCAGCGGGTGTTCAAAGCTACCCAGAGGGGGTTCAAGACTATGCAGACGGAGTTCAAGGCTACCCAGACAGAGTTCAAGGCTACCCAGACCAGGTTTGAGGCTATCCAGAAGGGGTTTGAGGCTATCCAGAGGGGGTTTGAGGCTACCCAGAGGCGGTTCAAGACTATGCAGACAGAGTTCAAGGCTAACCAGACAGAGTTCAAGGATACTCAGACCAGGTTGGAGGCTATCCAGAAGGTCTTTGAGGCTATCCAGAGGGGGTTTGAGGCTACCCAGAGGGGGTTTAAGACTATGCAGACAGAGTTCAAGGCTACCTAAAGGGAGTTCAAGGCTACTCAGACCAGGTTTGAGGCTATCCAGAAGGTGTTTGAGGCTATCCAGAGGGGGTTTGAGGCTATCCAGAGGGGGTTTGAGGCTATCCAGAGGGGGTTTGAGGCTATCCAGAGGGGGTTTAATGCTACACAGACGTTGTGCAGAGGTGGTTTAAGGCTACATACTGCCTTTACATATCCTTTGCATATGAAGTATAAATGAGGTTTTCCACTGCATTTCAGTTTCCTGAATGTTGGCACTAAAGTTTCTTCATACACTATTTACTTTTACACCTGAGAATCAGTCTTTTGAATTCATTTTCAACACACAGAGCAACTATGTGACAGAATATGAGAACATTCAAATGGCACGGCACTGAAAGACATGACAGCAGTGGTAACAGAGCAGAAGCAGAAGCAGAAGGGGGGGGGGGGGGGGGGGGGGGGGGTGTAAATATTCACCTTCTTGTCTTTCTCAGAGCCGTCAGTGAGCAGGATGCCTTTCTGCATGTGGCGGTACAGCACCTTCTGGATGGCAGACATGTCACATTTGACGACATACTCCACCTGTGTGATTGACAAACAAAAACAGAATTTCAGGAGCGCCACGGGTCCTTGTCACCGGTGAGGCTCGCCCGTCATCTCAGCCGACTCATTTTGACACCCCAACAAGCGGGTAAACGTGAGAAGTGAAAGGAAGATGCTCAACGTGACATTAAGCTATCAGAGCTGTCTCCTTGAACTGTCCTGTTCAACCTTTCAATCCCCGTGTGTCTCCTCTTTTAATACATCTGCGAGGTGTTGAATTAATTCACACCTGGACCGCTGAGATTTTATGCATAATTATTTTCACAGAGCATTTAAGCTCCGACACCTCAGCCTCTAGACTCTTCTGTTATTAACGCTTACATAAAAAATATAAATAAAATCCTGGAATATTTTACAAGCTTAACAGCCCTCCGGCTTCAATTACTTTGTGTTAATTTAAAGAGGGGTACAGGTGTCAAATACAAATAAGGACACTTAGTTCAGAACTTTGGCGCCAGACTATGAAAGAAGTACGACACTCAAGGAGGTGCTGCACACCTCAGGTAACACCTGCTATAAAAGCAAGGTTGTATTTTATATTGTACAGTTGGTGTGAAGAGTAAACTGTTAATACATCTGGATGATAGCTGAAGTTACATCAGTTAGTTGGAGGAAGACGCTCTATAATCTGGATGTTAGAGGACGAAGAAGGTGCTCTATAATCTGGATGTTAGAGGACGAAGAAGGTGCTCTTTAATCTGGATCTTAGAGGATGAAGAAGGTACTCTTTAATCTGGATGTTAGGAGGAAGATGCTCTATGATCTGGATCTTAGAGGAGGAAGATGCTCTAAAATCTGATGTTAGAGGAGGAAGATGCTCTTTAATCTGGATGTTAGAGGAGGAAGATGCTCTATAATCTGGATGTTAGAGGACGAAGAAGGTGCTCTTTAATCTGGATCTTAGAGGAGGAAGAAGGTGCTCTTTAATCTGGATCTTAGAGGAGGAAGATGCTCTTTAATCTGGATGTTAGAGGAGGAAGATGCTCTATAATCTGGATGTTAGAGGAGGAAGATGCTCAATAATCTGGATGTTAGTGGAGGAAGATGCACTATGATCTGGATGTTAGAGGAGGAAGATGCTCTATAATCTGGATGTTAGAGGAGGAAGATGCTCTATGATCTGGATGTTAGAGGAGGAAGATGCTCAATAATCTGGATGTTAGTGGAGGAAGATGCTCAATAATCTGGATGTTAGTGGAGGAAGATGCACTATGATCTGGATGTTAGAGGAGGAAGATGCTCTATAATCTGGATGTTAGAGGAGGAAGATGCTCTATGATCTGGATGTTAGAGGAGGAAGATGCTCAATAATCTGGATGTTAGTGGAGGAAGATGCTCTATAATCTGGATGTTAGAGGAGGAAGAAGATGCTCTATAATCTGGATGTTAGAGGAGGAAGAAGATGCTCTATAATCTGGATGTTAGAAGATGTTCTATAATCTGTAATTTTTTTTTCCTGAAAGGAAAATTAAAAAACATTGTGTTTTCACTTGAAACGCTGTGGTGTAAACGGAGCCTTAGATCACCACAGTGTCAACCAGCTGGAGGTCTTTCTAAAGGCGGACAAATAAATGAAACGAGTGACACAGTGTGACGTAGCTCCCACCTTTTCTGGCAGCTGGGACTCCACCTCTTTCTTCAGCCTGCGCAGCAGGAAGGGCCGCAGCACCTTGTGCAAACGGCGGATGATCAGGATGGTCTCCTCCTCGTTCAAGTCGACCTGAACAAGAGGAGAAGCAGAAGTGGTTAAAGTCGGGATTTATTGGCTTTTGTATTGGTCGTTTAGAGGAAGCAGGCCGGCGCTTCGCCCTGACGTGACAGAACAAAGCTCAGCCACGATTATCTGGCAGTCTGTTGTTCCTGCGTCAGAATCCTGCATGTGGTGAGGACAACTGGATACCGGATTGCAACATAATGCTCCATTCGTTTCCTACCAAAGCTGCTTAGTGGTATAGTCACTCTGAAAGATTTTAAAACCTCGCACTGCATGATAACCATGTGTTCCAACGGTTTATTTAATTTTTTTTAGGGGCAGAGAGCATGAAAGGCTTTGTACTCTGTGAAAGCACATGAAAGTGAGAGTCTTAAGCTTAATGACAGACGGGCTGAACTAAACCTCTTGCCACAATGACTTGTGTTTCTTAATATGCTAATATTGTCCTTGACAAAAATAAATACTTTCATAATTTTTTAAAAAATTACTTTTGAATGAATCCGGCCAGTTTTACACGGTTTATGAGCTCTGTGTTTCTGTACGTGAGGTGGCTGTCCTCCAGTTGGTCTCATGAGGACACGACCTTACACTGAGGTTCTTTAGGTTGGAGTTTTCAGGGGAGGCTGAGGTCGTGGAGTTCTCCAAGTACTCTCACAGGTTCTGCACAGGTTCTCTAGAATTCTACAACGCTGACAGATTGTCATACATCTAGAACTCAACACTTGATGCACACACATTTTAGAACTTCTGGGAGTTCTGGGATATATGAGCGTTCTAGAATGTAGGAGTTCTAGAAGTAATGTGAACACTACGTTGTGGGGTGTGTGAGCTCCGGAACGTGTGAGAGGTTTTATATTGTGTTGGAGCTCCAGAATGTGTTTGAGTCCTGCCAGTTTTCTAGAACGTATGGGAGTTCTACTTTGTGGAGGAGTTCTAGAACCCTGAGGGTTTTTTGTTTTTTTTAAGAATGTCTTGAATGTCCAGGAACAAGACCTCAGCTAGAACCGCTGAATTGGGAGTAGGAGTACCATTCTAAATGAGAGGCCTGTAAAGGGTTCAGCCAACCCACAGAGGATGGAGGTGGTGCTCATGGGAAAAACCCTGAATCACTGCTCAATATTCCAGCTTGTACCCGAGCTTCTCTCCAAACCTTCCTGAGGGCAAAGAACAGTTTTTTTTCCTCAGAAATATTCAAATGACCTTCATCATAATTCAGAGCATTTCTCCGGTGTTAATGAAGTGTGTACAATAAACCTGCCCTTCAATGAGTTCAGTCAAACACTCGTCCCGGGGAACTAAACTTTACAGTGTTAGAAACTTAGTGAACTGAGTAAGTTTGTGTTTTCTTTCTTCTCTTTCTGACGCTCGTGCTGTGAAGACGAGTCATTAAGGGAAAATGTTGTGATTTACTTTGTGCAGCTATAATCGAAGCTGCCAATTAAAACAACATCCAGGTGGTATTGATTTGAAAAGTTGGATTTGCTTTGTCTGAAACGCACATTTTCTGTGATGATTACTGAAGCCATGACTAAAGTATGAAGATTGAGTGAAGCTGCAGGCTGTATTGAGCCGTGTGCATCAATATCAGTGTCGTTCTGCTAAGAGGTTAAGAAAAGCAATACTCCAAGGAGCAAATTGAACTCTAGGAGCAATTTGAATGAATTTACTGCGAGAAGTGCTGCCTTGTTGTTTTGTCCCTGCTAATCAGTGAAGTTGGAATTGACATTTTCATTCGCAGGCTCAATTAAAGCAAACGTGTGAGTGAGGCTGTACGTCGAACTCCATCCTCTCACAGTGAACATGAACTACTGGAGCAAGTTTAAACACAAATTCTCTAAAGACTTCATTCGTTCATCTTTGAGACGGATTAGAGACACATGTAAAGACGCTGCTGGAGCATTTAGGTGGTCCAGGGCCCAGTGGGGCTCGGGGGCTGTTCAGTGATCAAAGTCTTTTTACGTTGAGTAGAAATGATGGTGGAGACGTGAAGGAGAAGCTCGGCATCAGCCCCTGTTGTCACCTGACAAGCCTTTGGTGGTGGAGGTGTGTGGAGGTGTGTGGAGGTGTGTGGAGGTGTGTGAAGGTGTGTGGAGGTGTGTGGAGGTGTGTGAAGGTGTGTCAAGACGTGTAAAGGTGTGTGAAGGTGTGTGGAGGTGTGTGGAGGTGGAGGTGTGTGGAGGTGTGTGGAGGTGTGCGGAGGTGTGTGGAGGTGTGTGAAGGTGTGTGGAGGTGTGTGGAGGTGTGTGGAGGTGTGCGGAGGTGGAGGTGTGTGGAGGTGTGTGAAGGTGTGCGGAGGTGGAGGTGTGTGGAGGTGTGTGGAGGTGTGTGGAGGTGGAGGTGTGTGGAGGTGTGTGGAGGTGTGTGGAGGTGGAGGTGTGTGGAGGTGTGTGGAGGTGTGCGGAGGTGTGTGGAGGTGTGCGGAGGTGTGTGGAGGTGTGTGGAGGTGGAGGTGTTTGGAGGTGTGTGGAGGTGTGTGAAGGTGTGTGGAGGTGTGTGAAGGTGTGTGGAGGTGTTTGGAGGTGTGTGGAGGTGTGTGGAGGTGTGTGGAGGTGTGTGGAGGTGTGTGGAGGTGTGTGGAGGTGTTTGGAGGTGTGTGGAGGTGTGTGGAGGTGTGTGGAGGTGTGTGGAGGTGGAGGTGTGTGGAGGTGTGTGGAGGTGTGTGGAGGTGGAGGTGTGTGGAGGTGTTTGGAGGTGTGTGGAGGTGTGTGGAGGTGTGTGGAGGTGTGTGGAGGTGTGTGGTGCTGCATCATGTCATAACGGTGCAATATGTAATAATGGAATACATTTTCAACTAATTAAGTAACTATTTCAAGTAATAACGCCGCATTTTGTAATAAATTGCCGCATTTTGCAATAAAATTCTTGAAACGCATTTTAGAATAAACTTGATCATATTTTGTAATAACTTGTTACATATTGCAACAGTTATTACATAACGCGGGTGTGTAGCGCCGCATTATGTAATAACTGTTTGTTTTTATGCTTTGTATCATATATAATGACGACATAACATAATGCAGATTGCATGCTCTTTATGTCTTGCAAACTTTCAATGCACCCATAATGCTGGTGTCAGTAATTAATGAGTTTATCTTTTGCTTCTGGCTCGTGAACAAATTCTCCATTTTAATGATTAAAGTTAGTTTTGATTTAGACTTGAGCAATAAAACATCTTGCTTGATTTTTTTAAATTAATCCTAATTAAGCCGGAAAGCTTAATGTTATTCTTATGGTATGATGGCTTTTCTCATTAAGGCAAACATTTTGATGATTTATTACAATAATGCATCAAATTATACAATTTTCTTAGAAAAAAGTAGCGCGCCCAAATTTTGTAATAACTGTTCCAATATGTAACAAGTTATTACAAAATGCAACATTTAATATAAAATGCAGCAGATTATTACAAAATGTGGTGTTATTATATAAAGAGTCTAAAATTGATTACATTATTACATATTGAACCGTTAGTACATAATTTAGTACTACACACCTGCATTTTGTAATAACTGTCGCAATATATAACAAGTTATTACAAAATGCGGCAAAGTTTATTACATGATGGGTTTCAAGAATTTTATTACAAAATGTGGTGTTATTACATAATGAGTTGAAAATGTATTACATGATTACATATTGCACTGTTATTACATAATGCTGAACTATAAGGTGTTACAGAGCAGGGAGGTGTGTCTGATCAACACAAAACTGTCCTACACATTGAATGGTACAGACTGCCTGGAGGACATCATTCATCCAGTCATTAAGCCCAGACCGCCTGGAGGACATCATTCATCCAGTCATTGAGCCCAGACTGCCTGGAGGACATCATTCATCCAGTCATTAAGCCCAGACTGCCTGGAGGACATCATTCATCCAGTCATTAAGCCCCTGCATGAACAACACAGACCTCATTTCATCTTGGTGGACCACGATGCTCCTGCAGCATGGAGGCGGGATCATCAGGGAACTCAAATGGAGTGACCTGCACTTCCTCCAGAGCTGAATCGCACAGAGAAGCTCTGGGATCAGCCGAGTCACTAAGTTTCAATAAATTGAGATGAGAAATTCCCCATTGTTGGTTTCCAGCAGTATAAAATGGGAGTGAGTTGCAGCACACAGCCGCTCCATCAGCAACACACTCCTTAAATGCGAGCGTGTGAATGAGCGACGCCAAAGCTCAGCTTGCTGCTGCTGTTAAGACTTTAGCAGCAGCGCTGCTCCCAGGAGGTACACAGACAGCCACTGCTTACCACTGCAACTCTACAATTTCCCCATGTTGGGACTGATAAAGGAAAATGGCGTCTAATCTAATCTGTCCAGCGGTTAACGGGGAGACTTCCGGACTCTGAACGTCTAATGGGAAGCCACTCAGAGACATCTTAGTCAGATATCTCCTCTCATAGTGCAGGAGACAGTTGGCCACGGTTCTCTGCACCAATTCCACTTTTCTAAAGAACGAGTACGAGTACTAACCTTCAGCAAGTTGACGATACAGAGTGCTTATTAAATCAAGGTGACTTTATTTGTCTCCCTTGGAAGAAATGTGTCTTTGGCTGTTTCTAACAGATGAGATGAATCGGCTGACGGCTCTAACACGCCGTAGACTGCAGGAGGTCGTAGTTACCCTCTCTCCGGTCATGGCGAACGGTGCGTTGAACCACTGCTCGAAGGTGCTGCAGCTCTTGAAGATGGTGGGCAGCAGGAAGTTGAGCAGGGCCCAGAGCTCGGGCAGCTTGTTCTGCAGCGGCGTGCCGGTGAGCAGGAGGCGGCGGGGCGCCACATAGTGGGTGTTCAGCACCTGGGTCAGCTTGCAGTGGTGGTTCTTCATGCGGTGGCCCTCGTCCACGATCATGTACTTCCAACGGATCTGGGGGGGGGGGGGGGGGGGGGGGTGTGGATGAAGGAAACTCACTTGAACCCCAACATCTCAAAATCTGCCTTTGAAATATGCTTCACATTTGTATTTATATTAATGTGAAACGAAGCTGAAGATTTCAAGAGACAATGCTAAACTGTTGTTGCATTTTGTGTGTCTGTTTACAGAACGGTACTGAAAGTTACTGCAAGCAAGTTTTTAAAAATGGCTCTTCATGCAAACCACAGTAACTAGTACCACAGTAACTAGTACCATAGTCACTAGTAGTTCTGCACATGCTCAGCAGAGACGATCAGAACAAGATTTCTTCCGCAATGTCATAATTCCCAGTCCATATTCTCCTGGGCTTGGTACTTTTATTTTGACAGTCACCATAATAACAATCCAGCTTGGTACTTTTATTTTGACAGTCACCGTAAAAACAATCCAACTTGGTAGTTTTATTTTGACAGTCACTACAATAACAATCCAACTTGGTACTTTTATTTTGACAGTCACCGTAATAACAATCCAACTTGATGTTGTTAATGTTTAGAGCTCATTGTTCTCTGCTGTGTGTGTGTGTGTGTGTGTGTGTGTGTGTGTGTGTGTGTGTGTGTGTGTGCTTTCAGTACTAAAACTAACAGCACCAACTAGTGGCGAGGCACGTTAACGCCACCGTTTTCAGTGTTTCTGCCGTTGCCATGGAAACAGACATCTTGGCACGTAAACACAAACATTTTCTGAAAACACAACAATGGTGAGTTTTTACTTGAAGCCTCTTGTAAGAGGGACCAGAGTTACATAGAACCCGGGTTAAGTGAAGGAATGGACAAAGTAAGAGCTGAAATCCTCTTTTGCGATGGAAAATCTAAACTGGCGACTGCGTGTTTGAAACCTCAAAAGCTGAAGCAACAGAATAAAACAGAAAAGAGTGTTTCACATCACGTTTGTTATGTGGCTCCTTTAACTAATTCTGTTGTTCGGCGTGGTGTTGGCGGGTCCCCGAGGTTTACGACGGTAAACATTTGGTTCCCTCACGAACATGGTTGGGAGTCACCGATGTGAGGCAGGGCAGCCCTCGGGCATCTGATTTATAAACTGGGAGTAAAACAGGATGTGATCTGCCCATCAAAAGACTGTTGCTGACAGCAGAGTGCCTCTTTGCTCTGCAGCTGATTTACTTGGAGGATCGACCGCCTCGCCGAGACTCCCCCCCCCCCTCAGGTCTCTAAAAACTCAATAAATCTATTCTAGCCTCCGTGTGCCTCAGATACCGTCGGTATTTCAGACGGAGCGGAGAAGAGAGCTCGCTGAACATGTCTGAAGAAGTTTCTGTTTCACGATCAAGTTACTTTTTAATTGTCCAATTATTTCCTCTTGGTGCGCCGCCGTGTGGTGATTTATTGCGCTGCACTCTGTGTTTCCATCGATCTCCTCCGAGAGCTGCCGTGTGCTCAAGGGGAGTTCGGGTTCCTTCCTTCATTTGGGCAGACATTTTAAAATGACCACAGAAAATCAAGAAACTGACGGAGAGAAATGACTCGCACGAGGGGAGGAAAAGTGGTGGATTGATAAAAATATAAAATCAGACGAGCGAGTCTATCTGGTCACTTCCTCACTCCTTCAAAGCAGCCATGCTACGTTAGCATCAAACACTGAATATACGTTGGATTAATTAAATGTGTGGTCTGAATAAAATTCGACTTTATTTTGAAGGGGGGGGAAAAAAAAAAGCTGAAATCTTTTTTTATAACGACTATCGTGATGGCAGACACTGGAAAAGATCAAAGTTCAGTCAGATGTTCAAACTACTGAATTTAAATCAATCAAAACTCAACAAATAGATGAAGTTACTATGGAGGCTGTAAGACGTTATGATAAACATGAACCTTATGAAGGATAAAATCAAATGTTTTTCCAATACGAGGTTCTCAATTTCTTCATTTTTGTTTTATCTGTTGTAGGAAATTACAAATAAAATAATAATCAGTTAGCTTCCAGTGTCAGTGGTAGTCCAGGAGCCACATTCAGCCCCGTTCCACCTCGAGCCCTGGTCAAATACTGCCTTCATGACGTCGTGACGCAGAGTACACGTGATGGAAAGGTCTCTATTTTCACAAAACCAAACAATTACAAACCAAAAATGACTCCAATCTCAACGTAAATCCAATTTCAATGGAATCTTCTGCTGCAAAATGCAGTGAAATGTCCGGAAAAACGTTGCGTTCTGGTTTGTTTGTGTTTTAGAAAGCATGTCTGAGGCTAATGTCAGTTTGTTAACTTTCACGGCAGCGTCAGCGACGTCTCAGTGTCGTGCAGTACAGAAGAGTATTACAAAAAAGAAAAGAAGAAGAACCTCATGCATTTCAGAAAAAGTCGAAAATCAAAGTCAAGGTTTTCTTTTCACAGAGAACAAAAAAGTTTTGTGTGTGTGTGTGTGTGTGTGTGTGTGTGTGTGTGTGTGTTTCTTTTTCCAATACAAAGTGGAAACATCCGTCTCTCGTCCCTCCGCATGCCGGCACACGTCGCTGCTTCTACAGAGTGCACGGCGGGCGGTTTAACGAAGTGGTGAAACGACGCTTCAGAACAGGCTTTAGTTCATAACCAGTCCGTTCTCATCAGTAGTTTAGACTCTGCTGAGTCGTTGCAGCCTGCAGCTCCTCGTCGCGTCCGCCCGTCGAGTACGAAGGACAAAGGCTCTGATCCCGGGGTGTTTAGTAAAATGTACTATTATTAAACAAGGAGATCCGGTGTGGAATCACGTCCATGAGCGGTAAGCGCCCAGTATAGTCAGAATTATGTGATTTAATGTGATTGTTTCGGCATCCATGATCAAATGACGACGGATGGACGGACGTCTCCAGTTTGAAATTCAAAAATAAATTCAAAAAAAAGTTTTTTTTAATCTCCAAATGTTTTTTTTCTTCAGTTGCCCTAATACTCCTCTGTACACGTAGAGTCGCTACTCTGAAGAAATCTGTTAAAACACGTGGAGGAGTATTAGATTTGACCGACTCAAACACGTTGTTCTGAGCCGATTCAGGAGTTCGTGATAGAAAGAGGGCAGGACTGCGATCTGAAGCGCTCTTACCTTGGCCAAGATATGTTTGTCCTTGATGATGTACTCATATGTGGTCAGTAAGACGTTGAACTTGCCACTGCGGAGCTGAGGCACGAGTCCACGACGAAGACCCGGGGTGCCCTGAGATGATCCGGGGGGGGGGGGGGAGCTCCGTTTAAATCTGACAGGCGGGATGTGGAACAACAGAAAGGACCAAAAACATATTTTTTTTTTTAAATACAAGTTCCTACCTTGTAAGAAATCTTGACAATAGAGGGCGCCCACTTGTCAAGTTCATAAACCCAGTTAGACAAAGTCCTGGAAACAAGAGAAGAAGTTTAAAGCTTTGACGTTAAAAGTAGAACCAACAGCCGCAGGGACAATGGGAACAATGGGAACAATGGGAGACACTCTGGAGACACTCTGGAGACACGCCGTCGTTGTTATTGTCCCTCTACTCACACGTGGCGTTTTCACTTGAAATCGTTGTCAAGCAAACGGGCGCTCGGTGTGTGTAAATCCAAAAAAGTAGGAACGGCAGATGGAAAATGCAACAATATGAAACTCTTTCATGTTTTGTTTAAAAAAATAAAAATAAAAAAATGCCTAAAGACATAATATCCAGTCTTCAAAGGGAAAAACTTGTTGTGTATTGATTAAAAACGCCTGACTTCCACTGAGGTGGATTGATCAGTGACGGAACTTTGATGTGAAAAAGAGCAGGAGGCCGAGTGTATCAGTGAAGCTCAGCAGGGGGTCGGCCCGCTCTGACACACTCTAATTAAACTCAATGAGATCATCCTCTGTTGAAGACATCATATTTGCCAGGTTGCGATCTGAAGCGCTGTGTTAACACCCGACACGAGTGTGTCCTGGAATGAGGACGTGAGACTCATGAAAACCGTCTGTGAGCTTCCTCATATCCAGGTTTAAAACACAAGGAGAATTCTCACAAGTCTGGTTTTTGTGAAAATATCAACATTTTCATCAAGTCCACTCTGCGCCACAACAAAGACAAACTTTCCAGTTACATTTTAAAGGTTATTATTTTGCTGGGCTGTGTGTGGCCCCTGAACTGAAAAGGGTTTGATATCCCAGGAATTAAGAGGATCTCGGCAGGCAAATCTTAGAAAACCTGGCAGGTGTTTCTAACGGACCCTCGGGGCACAGGTTGGAAACCACTGATCTAACGTGACTACTTTAAAGGCGGGAGTCCAGCGGGTTGATACTGACGAGAGCGGGACGATGATGAGGTAGGGCCCGTTGAGCCTCTTGTGCTCCATCAGGTAGGTGAGGAGCGCGATGGTCTGGATGGTTTTGCCGAGCCCCATCTCGTCGGCCAGGATGCCGTTCAGGTTGTTGTTGTACAGCGACACCATCCACTCCAGCCCCTGGATCTGCATGTCGAGACAAAGACGGATCAGACTATTGGAACGGTGATGTCTCCCATCAAAGGAAATTGCAGGCCGCGGCTTTAATTGCATCTTTACATTCGGAAGGGACAAAGTTTACTTGTTTTTTTTTCCAAGTGCAGCGAGAGAAAGCGAAGCCCTGCTGGTGTATATAATAGGCAACAAGAAGCACACAGGCTCGTCACATACTGCTCCTTCTTGTTAGAGCGTTGTTATTTATTGGTAGTGACAGCTTAAAAGGAACAGAAAAGAAAACTGCGTGAAAAGAAGCTCAATCTTTCCGGTCTCTCGACACGTAGAAGGGAACCTTTGCATGTGTATGAAGGAGCTAATTTCATGCTTTTCATTGTGTGTCTCGCCAGGGGACATTGATCTCATTGTCACTGTGGCATTTTATGTCCCAGCTGATTGTGGTGTGGTAGAAAGACGAAAAGAAAAGAAAAAAAAGAAGACATCCATGTTAGTGATGGCAGCGCTGGCTTGTGAAAAAAACAATCAGCGAAAAGAGCGTTTGAAGAAACAGGACGAGGGCAGGAGGACGCAGGCGGAGGGAGGGGAGACCAATTACAAGCATGTCTGTCAGAGGAAGCTCATTCCGGAGGAGGAAAAGCTACAGGAGCCTCAAACTGTGCAACTTCAAAGTGTAAATTCCTGTTGACAGCAGCGAGCTGAGCTCCAGTGTCAGCTCCACCGGCTGACACTGGAGGTGGAGGCCATTGATCCAATTATCGTACGGCTGAAATCCTTCCCTTTTCCCAGCGGAGCCACCGCGTCGCGTTGTTTACAGTCCAAACCCTGCGGACGCCGATCCTGGTTGCAGGACACACCTCGATCTCACTACCCCGCTAATACACAGTCTTTGTGTCTCCACGGCAACGATTTAGAAAAAGGATGTTGTTTCCATGAAAACGGCAGAAACGTTAGAAACGATGTCGTTCATATTCTCCTGGGACTTGGTGGTTTTATAGTTGACAGTCACCGTGATAAAAATTCTACAATTTAATCATAAAAACAACCAACAGCATCAACTAGTGGCCCAACATGCTAACTACTTCGTTTTTAGCATTCCTGCCATTTCCATGTAAACAGGCGTCGTTTTCAGAACACTGCACCGTAAACATGAAACTTTTGTGACACGAAAATGCAAACATGACGTGTTTTAACTTGAAACGTCGGCTTAAAGTTCCTAAAGTTTACTAACAAACACAAATTTGTAGCCATCAAAAACTGTGTTTCTGTTTTGCTAACAGACGTTTTGCCCCAGGGGATTCTGGGATATCCAAGATGGCGTGGCGGCAGCTCCAGCCAGACGTCAGCGTTTTCAAACTCCAGCTCTCGGAGGAGAACAGCACTGACATCAAAACAATGAGCAGCAGCTCCTCCAGGCTGTCAGCAGGCGATTCACACCTCCGTGAAGCTGCGTCCTAATCCACGCTAAACTCCCTGAAAATAGTCCCAATGGTCGGCGCTGCATTAAGAGCTGGAAACATTGTGTTGCTGCTGCCTTGCTCAAGAATTTCCCCAGGGATTAATAAAGTGATAGAAGTAGTTTATTATGAGATGATGACGTCACGCAGACCCCCACATTGTCCACATGGAACAAAAATACTTTGTACTGCTTCCTTTTCTGTCCTGATACTAACCTCAAGTTGTCTTTTGAGAGAATACATGTATACTTTAGTACATTTCATACTTTACTGGAGAGAGAAGTTTATTACAGCCTCATAAAAAAATCAACAATCATGATAAAATAATATTAAAGCAAACAGCTCTGCTATCAGGATAGTATCGGTATCAGCAGATATCAAATTCAGGAATCGGGATCGAATCAGAAGTGAAAAAACGTGGATCGGTGCTTCCCTAATTAGAGACGGACACCAACAACTAAAACTGGATCCTAACTATTAATTTTTCTCATGTGGATTCTGGTGGAGGAACTACAAGTATTAGAATACCGCCCCAGGCTTAAACTCTTAGGCTATTCTGCTTTTCCACTTGCAGCTCATACACTATGGAAGAAAACATTGAACCGCAGGGACCTTCACCTCTTTTTAAATCTACCTCCTCTGTTTGTGTACAGCACTTTGGCTGGTACGGATGTACGTTGTGTTTGTCTGTACTGGTGATCAGATCACGTTTGAAGAAAAGAATTATGCAGAAAAGTAGAATATAAAAAGGTTTGTAAAACTTTGCAAACATCGACAACGATCAAAATCGAAGGCATCTTTTCAGATCAGCGCAGAAACAAACTGATGAGCATTCATTTGAATGCCTTTCTACAACCAGTTCACACTGCTTAGCTCTTCTCAAGGTGATTAATTACTTCAAGGACTGTTCATCACTTGAGATATGAGACAAAGCTTGCAAAGTTTTTCATCTTTCAAAGAGCAACAAAAAAAAAAACCCTGAAAGCTTCACGCTGAAGAGAAACTCAATCAATCAACCACCGCGAAGCGGTTATGAAAGGATGTCAATATACAGCAGATGATTAAGAAAAACAGTATGAGAGGGAGAGACGCTCTGACGTGTGTGTGTGTGTGTGTGTGTGTGTGTGTGTGTGTGTGTGTGTGTGTGTGTGTGTGTGTGTGTGTGTGTGTGTGTGTGTGTGTAGCCACCTGGTAATGTTTGAGCATGCCGTTGATCAGGAGCGTCGACTGCTTCTCCACTCTCTCGATGACGGCGTGCGCCACGCCGTAGTACGACTGGGAGCTGGTCTGATCCGTGGCCACGCCGTACTCGTCGTCCACATCCTGCTTGACCGACCTGAGCGAGGACGAGATGGAGAGCGTTAGGAAGCGCTTCGAAATGGATTTTCACGAGGGACGCACCTGTACCACATTTTGAGAGAGCAGGTACGAGTACTGACCTTTAGTTACTTGCTGATACGAGTACTTATTAAATGCCATAAAGCCTCATTTATATGCAAACAACATGCCAAGGCTATGTGTTGCTACCAACCACCTCTTTATTGATCTGTGCATCAGCAAACTGGTGCAGATAAATAAATAGGAGAGTCCAGCATTGGTTCTCAGGTTTCATATTCTGCCTGTAGGCAGTGAGACAGTGTGAGACTGAGTGAGAGAGTGTGAGACTAAGAGAGACTGAGTGTGAGACTGAGTGAGACTGAGTGTGAGAGTGTGAGACTAAGAGAGACTGAGTGTGAGACTGAGTGAGACTGAGTGTGAGACTAAGTGAGACTGAGTGTGAGACTAAGTGAGAGTGAGACAGTGTGAGACTGAGGGAGAGAGTGTGAGACTGAGTGAGACAGTGTGAGACTGAGTGAGAGTGTGAGACTAAGAGACACAGTGTGAGATAGTGTGAGACTGAGTGAGAGAGTGTGAGACAGAGTGAGAGAGTGTGGAGTGTGAGACAGAGTGAGAGAGTGTGAGACTGAGTGTGAGACTAAGTGAGAGAGTGTGAGACTGAGTGTGAGACTAAGTGAGAGAGTGAGAGAGTGAGACAGAGTGAGACTGAGTGAGAGAGAGTGTGAGAGAGTTGGAACGCGATACGATACTCGATGATGTGCTGGGCAGGCGCCACATTGGGATCGTTGGGATCGATGATGGTCTTCTCCTCGCTCTCCGCCTTGGCTGCCTCCTCTTCCTCCTTCCCAGAGGAAAACACACACAGAGCAGAGTCACCAGAGGAAAGCCTGCACTGCAGCCAACGTGCAGCTGCTGCCCCCTGCTGGATCTCCTAACGCTGCTGGAGCTGAGACCTCGTCTAACGGCTTCGCTTGGCTCATTAACGAGAAACACACTGACCTCCTCCTCAAACTCAGAGCTGCTCTCCTCGCTGTCGGACCGCGGGGCCACCTCGTACCTGGTTTTAATGGAGCAGGAGAAGAAAGAGATCAACACAGTGTGAACCAAACAGGAGAGATTTATATCAGAGGCACATTTTAGTTCAGAGGAACAATAAGATCTTGCGTGTGCTGGACCGGCTTGTTCTTGTGGCGGAGAGTATTATTGATGGAAATGTGAAAAATGAAAATGACTAAAACCTCAAAATAAAGCCAAATAATGCAAAATACAGTGAAATGACCACAAAGATTCTCCTATAGCTATTGCATTATGGGTGTTCTTACAAACTCCCCCTGACAGCGTGGCCTTTAGGCTCGGTTGAGAGCAACGATTTGAAGTGAAAACGCTAAACTTTCGTTGTGCTTTGCGTCTCCTGTTTACATGACAACGGTCCGCGGAGCCACTGAAAACGCAGCTTTTTGAAACGCTGCAACTGTGCATGCGCATCACGGCCGTAAAAAATAGTTCTTCTGCTTTTCTGTCACGAAAGTGTGAAAACAATGCATTTTCACTTGAAACATCGTGTGAACGGGTCATCGGCGTGTGTGTACTTAATACCTGACTGCTGTGTGTGATGGTGACGTGTATCAACCTGTTGAAAATCGTAAATAACTTAAATGGTTTGAATGTGCAGAAATTGCATTCTTGGATTGTTACACAACTTGGGTGAACCATAAACACATTTTCATTTCTTTTTCCAGCTCCCATCCTGACTCTTGGAAGGCTAAAGTCTCCATTTAAATCAAAACGTCCTTGTTTCATTATTTCATATGTGTCAAAGTTGCTTTATTTGTCAGTTCAGGTCCACATTAAATAAAATAGAAATTACACACACTAAAATATTCAAGTTAAGATATAATAATTTAGGCGTGTTTCTGTCATTAACAGTCAGCCATAGGTCTTCATGCCCTGTTTGTCGACGGCTTCATTCAAGGTTCATTCTCCGTCTTAAAGGCTTCCGGGGGGTAAGAACGTCGTGTTCCTGGCATTAGTGACAGCGGTTTGTCTGGAGGAGCTTACAGAGCTCCTCACATCGCCGCTGCAGCACAATCCCCTGAAATTCACCCGCCTTCTCCCAAATGACAAGTAATGAAGAAAGTCAGAAAATAGCCTGCGCCGCTCACCCGGGGTTCATCTCCAGCCAGGCCTCCAGCTGGCTGGATTTGGGAGCGTCGGTCCCCTGCAGGACTTTCCCGGTCTCTGTCTGGATCACTTTGACTGGCAGCTCACTCATTTGGCTGCTCTCGTCCATCGGCTGCAGGGAAACGACACAGGGAGAGGCAGGAGTCAGCTGGGGCCGACATGAGCGCCGACCAGTTCATCTCCGAGTTCCAGTCTGAGTTTTATAGTAACGTTACAATATCACTCCACAATGCTTTAACAGCAGCAGATTTCCTCCTAAACACATCCATTCATTCACCGATTGACGACTCCACATTCAGCAGGTTGGTTCGCTCAATCTTAGGCCCCGTTTACACCTTTCAAGAGAAAAAGTATAATTTCTGTGGTTTTGTTTTTGTACAAAACATACTTCATCCCAGATGCAAAAGCCTCTCTGAACAAAATACGCACGCACGCACACACTAGTTACCATACCAGGCCACCATGTCATGTTTTTGTTTATATTTGTGAAGGTGAAACTCTTAAAACATCATGTAAACAAGGCCTGAAACATCCAAAAATCTCTTCATAGATGAACAGTCTGTGTTTTCCAGGTAATCGCTCGTCACTGACTGTGTGGCAGGAGGCAGAAGTGGGGAGCATAACTAAAAGGAGTGCGACGCAGAAAACAAACTCAGCAAATGTTTCATGGGGCTGCATTATTTACTAGATTAGCTCCTGTTGTTCAGCCGCCTGGTGCGCGGTGCCGTGGTCGTTTGTTTCCACTGCTGGAGTTAAGTGCAGGGTTTGATTCCCCTGCAGGAGTGACGCAGGCACCAGAGCAAAAACGTCCTGTTGCTGCACATTTCATTTCTGCAGGGAAACAGTTCCACACATGAGCTCACCTCTCCATCAGGTCCAATAGCGCTGGGACCTTCACCGTCTCCATCCACCTTCTGCAGAGTCAAACACACACAGCTCCGTCAGATGGGAACAACGTGACAGCGCTCAGCAGGATACGTTCAACGTGTGGAACACCTGAAGTCAGCCATGACTGTAGAAGAGATTCTGTCAAGTTTGGATTATAAGCTGGGAGTCATGACACCATGGAGGAAACGTTGTTCTGATTGGCTCTACTGAGCATGTGCAGAAGAGCTTACTATAGACGTGGTGCCCATGCGCAGTAGCGGCGCTTCAATACGGACACCAAGCCTGTGCATTTTCAGAAAATTGCGCTTTTCCGAGGAACGTTGTCGTATAAACGGACGCAAGTCAATACTGCAGCAGACTTCTTTTTTTTAACAAACCGACGACTGAATTAAAAAGAAAATCTCTCAACATACATCATATAGAAAAGCAGCGTTTTCCTTCCTTTACATGCAGAAGGAGTCGGATCATTTTCAAAAGCTGCGACCGCCGCTGTCGTCTAAACGGGCTCCCATAACCCTAAAGAGTTTTCAGTTTTTACTCGTCAACGGGGCCGAAATCACAACATGATACCGTCTCTCATTTCACAGGGAAACTTAGACTATAAGTTCAAGCTCACAGATATTAGAATCATTTAAAGTCACAATGGCATTTGTTAGATTCCACATCAAAATGTGGTCCAAAATTACAAAGATGATTTATTTCTTTTCTTTGTGGCTTCAAATATTCTGTGAGTCTGTGTGAAGATCTGAAAAGATCTGCATTCAAAAAGATCCCGTCTTAAAGGGTTTGGCTGTTCAGTGAAGCCTCTGCTCACACTCTGCTCACACTCTTATTAAAAACACAGAATATGATTGTTCAGAAATCATAAGGGTTGTTTTATCTGAGGCTTCATCAGGACAGACCGTCTGTCCAGAATCAGTTTCACTAACAGAAAGGGTTTCAACCTTTGTGCTTTCACGACACTGCAGCATCTCTTCAGCTCACAACGTCTGCTGCTCCGTTTAAACGACAGCGGTGACGGTGTAAAAAGTTCCCGAGGGCCTGTTTCCATGGCAACAGTTTCAAAGCCCAAACAGAAAACTTGAGTTTTACTGTCCGTTGACACGACAACATAACTTTTTGAAAACGGCTCATGTTGTGACTCAATTGTTTCATCTTCAACCTGCTATAAAAAGACGAGCATCGACCACATTAATTGGTCTAAAACGTCGAGTCATTTCCTTCCCCGGAGGTTTGAAGCTGAATGTGAACCAATACAAAGCAGCGCACCTTCTTTTTCTTCTTCCTCCTCTTCTTCTCCTTGGCAGCCTGAGCAGCCTTGTGCTCGTACACCAGCGTGGTGAGGTTGGCCACGTACTCGTCCGTCTGCTGCAGCAGGTAGGCCAGACGCTTGTCTTTCTTCTGGTCGATGAGTTTGCGGTAGCCTTCCTCATCCTCTGCCTGGACACACAGAGAACTATTCACAGCTTTCAAACTCTGGGAGAGCTAAAAGCAGCACGTGTCTGACCATCCGTGATCATTGATTCAGTCATTATGTACACCTTCAGCCAGTTTTTACATTTTATATGGATTCATCTTCATCGTTTGTGAGCCAGGACCGCTAAACCCAGGTCAGACTGACTAATATTTGATTACAGCACTGCCATCTAGTGGTGGAAAGCACTTTGTAATTCTTAGACAAAGGCAGTTGAACCAGTTTGACGTCAACAAAAAAAAGGTGCAACATACTTTAACAGAAAATGTTTCACTGGTACTTTCACTTCTTCTTCAGATCCTTCTTTAACTTCTTCAGCATTACAGTTTAGCATTTATGATTCTCCAGAAAAAAGCACATTTTCTAGTTCTATTTGTCATTTGCGCCATCTCTTAATGTTTTGTGTCTGGCACAATGCTAATGAGTCCCAGACGGCTGATTGGTGCACTGCTGCTGCTGCTGCCCCTCACCATCAGCCTCCTCATCCTCTCCTTCTCGATCCTCTCCGTCTCCTTCTTCTGCTCGCGCTCAGTGTTGGTGTGCCAGGTGGCGACGGCTCTGGTGAGCTTCTGGATCTTCCCGGACACCGAGCGGTGGTACTCCTTGAAGTCCTTGGCATGCTGAAGGATGCTGTTGAGATACTCCTGAAACAGAAGCGACAGAAGCTTGTTAAAGAACACATATGGAGCACAGCAGTCATGTCTTTGGTGCTGCTAGTGGGTAAGTGATGCTTATCAGAACGACAGTGTTAACTTCTGATACAGCACCTACTGGTGGGAACCCGAATGGCCGGAGCAAAGAGGAACAGAAAGCAGCCTAGTTAGTGTACATAAAGCAGCAACACACACTCTGGCCTCTGTTTTTTCTATTGGAGGTTCACTGGATTTACATTTACATTTTGACAGACTTGATAACTGGTGGGAATCTCTGGCACTGCAATAAATTGAATTAAGTTTTGCTTGTTAAACAAGGATGACTCTCTGTTAATAGGTCATTATAAGCTACTCAGCTGCACTGAGAACTGCAGTTATTTTTGACCTCTGAGTTGTTTTTATTCCGTTATGTCTCCTACAGCTTGCTACCTTTTTACACCTAAATTATTATATTTTATTGTGTGTGATTTCTTCTTTTTTTTTTCTTAGAAATGTCGTGTGAGAGGGAAAAACTATTTCGGTTCTTTATGTGTGAAGATCTTTAGCTGAGCTGACAAATAAAGCGACTTTGACTTCGACTAATTATGAATGTGAGTGTGTGAAAATCACTCGGGTGTTCTTCAAGGCTCCATCCCTGGGCCTCTTTATGAAGATGACACAGCTCCAGAGGTTTACTAACAGGAAGCAGCTTTTATTCCCCCGCTCCTCGCATGAAGAACAAACCACCTGATAAAATCACCTCTTTTCAATCAGGACCTAAAACACTCTTCATTTTACCTTCATCTTCATAAAGCCTTTACTTTATTGGGTTTTTTCTGCCATTCTTTAATGCCTTGTTTTAATGGATTGCTTTTACTTCTTTGTGATGCTCTGCCAAATGCCTTGGCATGAATAATGACAGCAACCCTTTGCTTTTAAATGTCTCACACCCAGAAGAGATCGTTCAGTTTATCGTCCACTCTAAATGACCACCGAGCGGCGTACGTCTAAGAGGCGACCTGATGGGAGAAATATGTTGTAGTTGGTTCTTCACCTGATGTTTCTGCCTGCGTTTCTTCTCCTGCTCCAGCTTCTGCTGCTTCTCCAGCTTCTCCGTCATGCGCGCCTCCCTCAGCGTCTGCCGCTTGCTGCGCCGGTACGCCTTGGAGTTGAGCGCCGTCTCCAGGGTGGTGTCCCTCCGCATGCAGGCCACCACGTCCTGTCTCAGCTGCAAAGACGTGCACGGCAATACCGGACGCGTTACACCAGGATCGTTAAGGGAACGGAGATTGAAGGTTGAAAATTAAACATCTGCTGAATCAGCACTTTGATTCATTAAAAACAAAATGCACTGGTGGTGTCAATCCAAAAGTCAACTTCAAATCCGGGTCGTACCTGCCGCTGGAAGTTGAGCAGACGCAGCGCTTTGAGCTCCACCGTGGCTTTGGTCCTCAGGTCAGGAGGCAGAGAGCCCGGCAGACTCTCCAGCTCCTGGATCCGGTGAGCGATCCGAGCCTGCAGCCTGAGCAGAACCACCAAGAACCATCAGTGTTCACTTCTGCTTCATTACTCTACAGATCCAAATGGTTTCCTTTGATTTACTGCACAGATGCATGACTACATTGTGAAAGCACTGACGCTTATTCTAGTATCTTTTCACAGAACTTTAACAAGTTTAATTTTTAATGACGCCTTCTGGTTTTTCAGAATAAATTTCACTGTAGTAGTGAAATGTCACAAAAACAAGTCGTCCAGATGCAGCATCTTACAGACTTCATGAATATTTCTGCCGCGTGTTGCTTTCCTGCGGCTGATCCTCCACAAACAATGAGCTCTCTGTCCGTGCTGCGTCTCTGTGTTGTTATTGTCCACTGCTGGATTCTAACACAGGAGGCGTCACTGAAAAATCCACTTGTTTTTCTTTTGAAGCTTAAATTTTTTCAGGTTTTATATAAAATAAAGACTTTTTTTTTTCTCCAAAGACAAACATCTGGAGTTGTTCTATAGAGGTAAAGATGTGAGTAGAAAGGCCTGCACACTGTGACAGTACCTGTACTCCCGCTCCTGCAGGATCCCCACCGGGTCCAGACCCTGGGGCTTCTGGACGGGGGTGATGCGGTTCTGCTTCTGTTGTATTTGGAGCATGGGGGACACCTGCTGCCCCGCCGGCTGAGGAGTGGCTGAGCCGCCCGGGAGAGGCCCAGTGGCAGCGGCGGTCTGGGGAGGGACCGGGGACGGCCGGCCGCTGGCTATAGGGGTGAGGTGCTTCTGTGTGTTGGCTTGACTGTCGACGCCCTGACCTGGAGACAAAAACACTGCAGTCAAACACTGGTGGCTTCACATCCGAGTGACTCTCTGATACAGACGGCGGGTTGACGGGCGGTTCGCTCCTGCAGACAGCTGGAGCCGTTTCAACAAGTACCACCTCTCTGGAGATTAATCAGTCGTTGAATTTGTAATGAGGGCCGTGATCAGACCAGCCGCGACCCTCAGGCCAACATTTTGGGTGTTTACATGACAACGGTGCTCGGAGCCACTGAAAACACAACTTTTTGCAAAAAACTCCCAAAGTGGAACTTTTTGAAAATGCTCCGTCATCAAATGAGTGAAAACAAGACGTTGTGGAAAGGCTTCAGGCCCGGTGTCAGATAGAATTCTGATCCCCCGGGTCACTTTTCTAGTGTGGGTAAATGACCCCCCCCATAGAATTTTGACCCCTAATATGAAACTTTACCTTTTGCTAATAAGAACGTTCTAATGTAGGTATTTAACATAAATATTACTTGTCACATGTCATAAGCGATGCAGAACGAGTATATGAAGTGAAGCCTGCCGTCTGGCTTGGTATTTAAGAACTGAATGGACGAGTGTGAATGTGCAGTGGAGGTCCGTCCTGAAGCGTTTCACTGAGGTCGTCCTTCACCTACCATCAGGCCAAGGTTTGGGTCCGGTGCTCTGACTGTGTCCCTGCATGGCTGGAGCCGGGATGGGGCTGGACTGGGGGCCGGCCATCGCAGCCATCGGCATACCTTCCAGAACAAGAAGACATATTGGAGTGACGGTTGAAACCCGAGCTGCGCTGGTTACCCTACTGACGGAGCAGCATCAAGGTCGAGGATGAATTTGAGAATATACTGCAGAACCTGGCGGACAGTTCATCGTATTTTACACCAGGAGACATCGTAAGACATGGAACAATGTTCAAAATACACACATTTTGCATTTAAATATTTGTTGAAGATTATAGTACATTTTTTCTTTTCCTCCATTTATATATTTTTTGGTTTGTTTTTTTCCATCTTTTGTAATTTAACTTCTATTTTACTTTTTTTATTTGTAGCATTGGTTTCAATCTGAGGTGTGAAAATCATTTATGAGACACAAACAGCTCAATACCATGTTGAGTGGGGCACACCGGGGCAATAGAGCCACAATAACCTTTAAAATTTAAATGCTTAAGTTTTTGCGGTGCAGAGAATACATAATGTAAATGTTGATTTTTTTTTCAGACAAACAATTACTATAATCCCAACATGAATTCGACTGTGCTGAGACTGTTGGTAAAGTGAACTTAAAAAGTCGTGTTGATGTTTTGTGTTTCCTCGTCGCAGGATTTCTGTGTGTGTAAGCTGCTAAATAAGCAGTTAATCTTCTCAAACGTGTTTTAACTGTTGTTTGTTGTGAGTTTCCTTTACAAGGAACTCAAGTCAAGACTTGCATGTTTGAAGGGAGACTTGTTAACATCTGTGTGTCACTGGAAACTGAGGACTGAAGGACACAAGCTTTCGGCAGATATCTGCTTTATCGTGTCTTATTATTGTTTACTGGACACGTTGCTTGACGTCCCATCAAAATACGAACCCTGACTCTGGTTTACGTCTCATTTTGGATCTTCTTTAACGCTATAAAACTGCTGAGTAATCTCCATTCATGTTCCGAGGCACACCATCATCCTACCTGGAGGCCTGTTGAAAGGACCGGCGCTCGGCACCTGCTGATGCTGCTGCTGCTGTTGCTGCTGTTGCATTGTGGGTAGGCTCCTCTTGCCCTGAACGGCCAGCTGGAGGTTTTCCGGCAGCGGCTGCCCTCGGCCCAGGATCTTGTAGGCCAGGATCTGGGCCCGGAGCTGCTGCAGCTGCACGGGGCTGAAGGCAGACGGACCCCGCGGACCCTGCTGGCTCATGCCGGAGATGTTGGACATGCCTGCCTGCGGATCCATGGACATCATGGGGCCGGACTGCGAATGGGGGATGTGGGGTGGAGTGGGTCCTCCTCCTGACATGGGACTCGACGCGTGATCGTGGACTCCCATGGGGGATGGATGAGGAGACAGGTATCCTTAAGCAGACACAAAAACCAGTTGTAACAGTGTTGAATAGGTACCGATACCAGACCCAATACCGATACCAGACCCAATAGAGAAAGACAGATAGGAGAGAAAGATAAAAATACTTCAAGAAAGGAATCCCTTAGCAACCAGATAAAAAATACCAACACTGACGTCCTGAACTCGGGACTGGATGTGATCACGATGTATCTAGATGATTTAAATCTTACATGCCGTTAAACCAAACACAAACGTCTGAACTAAAATAAATACAGAAGCGCCCATTTACGATGTTGGGAGCCAGAAAGGCCTTAGAAATGCTGACCAGGGTTTAAAATCCTGGCTCTCTGGTAGGCCTGGGCGATAAACCCGAAAATCTACCGATACCAAAATTTACGAAAATTACCTCCGTCATTTTGCCCATTTATATTTATATTCGGTGTTTCAGGGGCCGTCCACACGAGCAAGTCGTGAACACGGGTCCCAGAGTGAGGAAATTCTGAAACCCCGGCTCGTGCCTTCCAACACCCCGGGGTGTGGACGGCAAAGTTGGCAAAGACAAAGTAATTGCCCCTCTCCTACCCCCACCGCGGTCCACAACGTCACCTAATAACCACAACAATCATGGACTCCGGTGGCGCTGCAGAAGCTACTGACCACGGTAGCAGCAGGAGGAGCTATAGACCTATAGAACCAGAGTTACATAGTGGTTTACGAGCAGGAGTCTACTTCTAAATTTCTATGTGCCTCCATGTCTTCTTCTACGTTTTTGGTTTGCTTGGTGTGTCACAGCGCCCCTAAAGGCCTGGCATGTGTACTACATGCCCTGAAGTTTACAAGGGATGCAACTTGTTATAGAGAACCTGATTACTTGACAACTTGACAGTGGCCATTTTCCAGTAAGCTCTTTGTAATATCCATATTTGTTCATAACAGATTGTATTTTTAATTCTTTATGTTTGCAGGAAATTAAAGTTATTTTATACTTTTAAATGTATTCAGTCGTTCTCATTTCAAGTAATCTGTGCTTATCAGCTCTTCAATAAATCTTAACAACTGAAAGTACTTAATTTGTATTTTCTTCATTTATTTTCAGACAGTGTAGTTTTACAGTCCTTTAAAGTGGCAATAAACAGGTCCGGGGGAGTCATACTATCAATATAACTGCCACATCTAGTGGAGTAGTGGAGTAGTTATCGTCCATTTATCAATATGGAGGTGAACTGCTCAATATATGGTGATTATTGATTTGAGGCCATATCGCCCAGCCCTATTCTCTGATTAAGGGGAAGAGAAATCTCAATTTAAGAAACGATACCTTGACTGTGCTGGTCCATCGGACTCTGAGGAGGCCCCATGCCGCTGTGCAGAGTCCTCATCCCCACACCTTTCATGTGGCCGTAGTGCATCGCCTCTGCCATCGACTTGTCATTCATGCCCTCCATCGGCTAGAAATGCAAAAACATTTATAAATTAAATAGTAAGTAAATTAAAACCTGTAAATTTTTGCAGTTTTTAGAAGAGAAATGTGAAGAAAATTAAAAACATTTTTGTCAAATATTTGTCACAAAGAGACTGGTGGAAGAACACACACACTACCTTGTGCATAGGATACATGCTGTCCTGAGAGTAGTCACTTTGGCCCTGCATGCCGTGCGGTGCGTTGGGGGTCCCCGGTCCGGGGCTGGGGCCCATCATGCTGTGAACCGAGCTTGGGGAGGGGTCGGGTCCCGGGCTGGGGCCGAGGATGGGCCCCGGGGACAGGCCCGCCCCGGGTGAGGGGCCAGGATGGGACATACCACCAGACGTGTCTGACATCTACCACAGAACTGGTAGGATTCCAGTCAGCTACGGGAGAAACAGGAACCATTATTACCATCAATTCAATTCAACTTTATTTATACAGCACCAAATACAACACAGTCATTTCTAGGAGCTTTTAACAGAGAAAAGAGAAAAACCCAACATATCCAGATGAGCAGATTTATATGCGACTGTGGAAAGAAAACCTCCTCTGACAGGAAGAAACCTTTGTATTAACCAGAGTCAGGGGTGGAGGCTTTCTGCTGACTGGTTGGGGGGGGGAGAGAGGAGAGAGGAGAGGAAAGGAGAGGTAGATTGAGGGGGAGATACAAACCTTGGAAACCCACCCTGGTTCGGGTAGGGGGGGTAGAGAGAGAGAGAGAGACGTCCTAATCATCTCATAAGGATGTGGACTTTGTAAAATGTCCATTACTGTATTGATTGTCCCCCCATCGTGCTCTTAATGAGGACCGATATGGTAGGCTCATCACAAAGTGATAATGAAATTGTTGCTCTTCTTTCTTATACTTACTAATGATATATGATTTAATAAAGCTTCTTAAACCGGTTTATGTTGGTGCTTTATTATATTTCATCCTTTAGGCAGTTCTATAATTTAACCCCTGCTAATTGAATGTAATGTCTGGAATGAAATTATTAATTAAAAATATCAACTGAATGCCAGGACCTGGTTTCAAGTTGATTGTGTGTGTGTGGGGGGGGGACACACACACACACACACACACACACACACACACACACACACACACACACACACACACACACACAAACTGCAGCAGATACCAAACTGGACTAAAACAGACAATAAAACCAACACGACAAGCAGCGATGAGGTGGAAATGAGAGGCCGGAGGAGAGGGTCGTTTCTCGGTGTGTCACTCCAGGACCGGCTCTGATTGGATCATGGCTTCTCCCAAAAAGCTGGTGGCCGTCACGGGGGGACACACACACACACACACACACACACACACACACACACACACACACACACACACACACACACACACACACACACACACACACACACACACACACACACACACACAAACAAACAAAACCTATAAACACCAAAGTTACGACCAAAGTCACCCCGCTGACACAACCTTGTCATGACTTCGCGCGGCTCGGTTGACCCGAAGCGTCGCGTTAGGAAACGCGCGGCTTCGCCAAATGGAAGAATCGAGTCGTTTTGTCGCTCGATCGTTGGGGGAACTTTGCTAACAGCTAACTAGCCCGCTAAGCTAGTCCGGGGCGGAATCCAGACGCGGTTGGTACGGTGAGCGCCGCGCAAAGGGCGTCAACATGTCCGCGTTTGTGAAGCGTGAAGCGTCGGGTGTTGTTTTACCTTGCGGCCGAACTCAAACTGCACACAATTGGAAGGAGTTATTAAAATGTATCTTGGGAAAAAAAAATGACGGCTGTGCAGAAGTTGACTCCCCCTCCTTGTTGTTCTGCTGACATGTTTAACTTTTTCTGATTTGTCACTGTCACCGGAAGTTCCGCCCATCCCCTCCAGCGATTGGTCGAGCCGCACGTCAGTCGAACTGTTTGTGTGGTGGGCGTGTCCGCTCCCTGCGGCCACAACTTTGGACCTGTGCGCTCATCTTCAAGTTTATTATCAACTAATGGACAAAGTTTTCATCCTCAGACACAAAACAGCTTAACACACGTTGATTAAATCAACTTATATTTAATGTTGTTACAGGAAAAGAGACGATCATATCCACGTTTGTCCTTCCTCCCTGCAGCTGTGAGACTTTATAAAAATCACTGCTCCCAGTAACGACACACCTCAAAATACCTCCGAACATGGACAATTTCACACACTGCACTGTACAATATCCATCACTGAACTCTTGTATGCAATATGCATTATTAATGTATTCAATCTGCAAATAATACTATGATGTCTGGTGTATTTCTAATCACTTGAGACAGTTAAGTGCCTTAAGTATTTCAATAATGTAATTAACGTGTACACCTGTGTTGTGTATTTTTAAATACAATAAAGATCCATCTATCTACAGTATCTATCATCATGCATATGTAAAATTTTGTTTCAGTAATTACTTTTTTTTATTGTTACTGTTAATGCTTTTTAGTACTTATTACTACTTATTAAGACTTATTACTGTTATCTTGCTGCTGCAACAATGCAAATCCCCCCATTGTGGGACAAATAAATGAATTTCTTATCTTTTCTTAAACGCACCACTCTCCTCTTACTCTGAATGTTAAAATGAGATCCCTCCCATTTATTCTTGTTCTTCCATACGTACAGTTATCTCGTTCCATTTCTAACTTGTTGAAATGGATTTCATCTTTACTGTTAGCCGATGTCTCTGTGTTCTGCGTTTGGTGTTCAGCAAATAAAGAAGTCAATCATTTTCAATACAGGCCTTAAATTCCCCGAAGAAAAAAATCAAAACTGGGCATTCTCCCAAAGTTTAAAAGGTATTTATTAAAGCAATACGGACTTTGTGAAAACTGCTGCACTGTGTTAGTGCAGTTACCATCCAGAATATAGAGCATCTTCCTCCCCTCCAGCTGTTGAAACCTTTTAACTAATATTTGGACTGAAGAGCGTCTTCCTCCCATTAACGTCCAGATTACAAAGCATCTTCCTCCCACTAACTGACGTAACTTCAATTAGTAAATCCACTGACCCACACAGTGTTGATGTATCACAGCAACACCACGAAAACACGTCTTCACGAGACAGGCGTACCCGAGATACACAGTTTGATGACAGTCTTGTTCAGATGTTCAGCAGTGAGCTCCAGAGCAGTTTGTTCCCAGGAGCAGTTTGTTCCCAGGAGCAGTTTGTTCCCAGGAGCAGTTTGTTCCCAGCAGCAGAACACAAACCTCCCAGCTCCTCCGTGCAGTTTGCAAAGTGACCACTAGGTGGAGGCAGCGACCAGCAGTTGTTGCTGCTGTTCCCTGAAAACACCTGCCAATTCTTCATCTACATTATTTGACGTCGAAAACAAACACGCATTTCCATATCCTAACTTTAGTAAGTGTAACGATTTCATCGTGGAGTTGTGAAAAACAAGCCATGCAAATGACGCACAGCTTTTAGCAAAGCCCCATTTGCATTCTTCTGATATGAGAAGCTACGTTTTGTTTTGGTTATGTGAAGATAAAGCTGTTTCTACTGGACATTGTTTGTTTAAACCCGGTGGAATTATGATTTATTTATCTGCTGCAGTACACCCATCATTTGTCTGCATTTACATCAAGTGTATTTCATCCAAATACAGTCAACAAAAGCAACAATCTGTTTTCGGAAAGAAATATCAAGACACGTCGTGTTGAATGGAATAGAAGAGAATAGAATAGAATAGAATAGAAATACTTCGTAGTCCTTTGGGGAAATTATTCTAATATATCATAATACATCATATCATATATTGTTTCGTATCATATACTTATTGTCGTATTTCATCCTATCATTTTGAGTCACATCACAACACTTTTGTTGTTTCAAGGAAACTTTTACGTCTCCCCGGTTCATGTATTTGCATAATATTATCGAACAATAAAACCTATATTTCATTGCACCTTATCAAAGTATATGGTGACACATCACATGGTGTTGTTTCCAGATAATGAACCCATCAGGTTTTTCTGTTCTATTATGTTGCATCAAACAATGATAAGATATATATGAGCAGTGATACATAAAAAAACAAGAAGAAATAATCATTGATAATTAATAGGAGATGTTATATATTATTTTGTGCGAATATATTTTTTATAAAATACAAATATATTTATTTATATTATTCAAAAAGGGTTTAGATATGTATATGTGTATGTATTTAGAGTATATAGACATATGATTATCGTGTACATGTGTGATTGTACACTTGAATTGCGACATGCCTGGAATGAATAAATGAAATAGCAAAAAGATTAAATAAAATACATTCATGTTATCAAACCAAGCTGAATATAACGTAAACGTTTTAAGACAAACTGAAGATGAGACATACTGGAAGTTGGAAGCGTCAGTGAAAGAAGACACTTTTTATTGAGGTTTTTTTTATTTCAGACTCGTCTATTTAAAAAAAAGAAAAGAAGAAAAAAGAAGCTCTTTATCAGCTCTAAACAACTTTTTAATGTCAGTAGTTCCAGAGAGCCGTTAACAGCAATGAACTTTAATTTGACCTTCATCAGACGGTCCAATCTGAACGGCCCGGGGCTGGACAGAGTCTGGGACGGTCGTCTTTTGGTCCCTGCTGAGCTGATGGATGACATCACGTACGAGTCCTCGGAGCAGTACCAGACCCGATGCTGGTATCGGTATCAGGTGCAGCCCCCGATGTCACTAAGCGTGTGGTTATCTTCAGCTGTAAATGAAACTGGGACTGAGACGTTCCTCCACGTCTTTCAGGCGAACGACTGAGACTCTTGTTGCGGCTCATCACTGCGTTGCGGCGACACTCGGACGACCTCGGAGGACATTCAAAGTCCCGACCCCTCATCATTTGAATGGCCGGTCCCTCGCAGGCCTCCAAACAAAGCTGAACATTTCACCTGTGATCTCGACTTCCCCTCCTCAAACAATCCTGCTCTTTCTGATACGTCTTCAGAAAGGATGTTCCTGAATGTAAATCTTTACCCAAATAAAGAAACCTAATTAACCTTGTGGCGGCGGCCGCCGCCCACCTCAGACTCAGCGAGCCAGGAAAGGGCTCGGCCGCAGTCATTTGTCAGTGAAAGGACTCCGTGGTTGCGGCTTCCATTCACCTTGAAACCCTTGGCTGAAAGGCTCCGCTTGAAACGCTGGCATGACTCCTTATTCAAAGTCTGCATGGTTTTTAATGGACGCTCTGGACAATGGATCAGTCATTTAGGAGATGCAAAGGAGGCCATTTTTCTACCTGCTTTCTTTTGATAAATCACATTTTCCTTTATTTGTCCCCTCAAAGGCAAAGAGGAACATTTTTAATGTGAATTATGGACATTATGATTAAGCGAATGTCGAGTTTCTTTCTTTCTTTCCAGTGAACTTCCTAAATCCCCCCGTACTTATTGCTAATGTATACTTTCCAAACCCGAAGGATTTCACAGGGTCAGTTTTTCTCTTTAACACCTCAAAAGAGGAAAAGTGACTTTGTGAGTTTTTGAAAAACTGGAATATTTAAATAAAAAAAAAGTCTGGTGACTTCAATAAATCTGAACTGTGGTTGAGATTAAGATTGGATTTTTTTTTTTAAAACTTCACTGCACAAACGTTATCTGAAATACCATCATGTCTGTATTGTATTTATATCAGTGTGATATTATCATCATGTCAGTGTCATGCCACTAATGCATTGTATCATATGGTATGGTATCGGTACCGTATCTGTATCACATCGATAATGGAATCGTATTGTGATTGAATCTGTACTATATCTCAGTACTACATTGTATCTGTGTATTATTGGTATCATATCAGTATCATATTAGTATTGTATCAGTATCATATTAGTATTGTATTGTATGTTATCATGTCAGTGTTGTACTGAAGTGATTTTGTATCATATAATTTGGATTTACCTCAATTTTGTATTATTATTATTATTATTATTATTTTTATTTTTATTATTATGATTATTATTATTATTATTATTATTATTATTATTATTATTATTATTATCATTATCATTATTATTATGATTATTATTATTATTATTATTATTATTATTATTATTATTATTATTATTATTATCATTATCATTATTATTATTATTATTATTATTATTATTATTATTATTATTATATAATTTATGGAACGTATCGTTGTTTCTTCTTTCTTTCAGTATCAGTGAATCAGCTGTGGTTTTACCTGGTATCATATTTAAAAGAAGACGAGTAGCAGGGCAAGAAATACATTTAATGTCATTACAGGAAAATATTCTTCTGTCTTCTGTCATTGAAAATATGACACACACACACACACACACACACACACACACACACACACACACACCCAGGTGTGTGCAGGCAGAGGTTGTGTTATAATTAGTTTTACATGAGTCACATTTGGCAGCGGGCTGTTTGCTTTTCCTCGCTGATATCTGAGATTCCCATTTGAATAACCAATGCTTACATTGTGGTGCACTTATTCTATTTGTGAGCGCGGTGATGGAGCGCGTGTTTAAACAGCAGCGCCGGGCGGCGCCGCGGCAACACATCGGCCGCGCTCATTCTGGGACTAACAAACATGCTTGTTTAGCGAGTCACGCTTTACATTACATCTGTCACTGCTTGTATTTCCACAGTCGTAGCTGTTTTGTCACAGTGAATACAAATTATTGATACGAGTAGCGGGAAGATTGTTCTTCCTCTTTTTTCCTTGAAATGTTTGGGGGATTTGTGTTGCATTTATTCTGTGGAGGGACAGTCCTTCCTCGATTATCCTTCCAGAGTTGGGGAGACGCATTCTCTCGTGTCTGGATAATAAAAATGATGGCAACACAGTCGGTTGTAAACCCAAACTATTTTTTTCAACACTGCATGACAGCATTTTCAACAACAGTGTGTTTTAAACTTTCAATAAGATGAAATTAAATTTGTGTATGTAACAATACAGTGTGCCTTATGCATACAGTTTATATCAAGACTCGCCAACCGCTGGGCCGCCGACCAGTATCGGTATCGGTATTGGTATCGGTATCGGTATCGGTATTGGTATCGGTATTGGTATCGGTACTGGGCCGCAAAGAGAGAACCAAAAATTTTATTTTGAAATTGTAAATTAAAATTTCTTTTAGTCTGCATTGAATTTTATTTTGAAAATGGCTTCACAGTTTGTTAGTTTTTTTTTATTTAATAGGGTAAGATATTGTTAAGGCCTTTTCATACACAGAGTTGCCGGTCCGAAGAATAATGATGGTGCTTAAAACCAGTCCGTGGTGTAAAAAACGTTGGAGACCACTGCTCTATAACACCTCTCTACTGAGGTCCGGTCCACACCAGCCAGAACAGTCAATCTTCTCCCCGTCGTTTCTTTTTGTTCCCAACATAATAGAAATAAGGGCAATCAGAGATTTCTTACGTAGGTCAAAGGTTGACCTGGACTCAGGAAAAAGAAAAAGAAAAAGTTTCCGGATCACCTCAAAAATTTTATGCAATCTTCCATTCCCTAATCTAACAGACAAACAAACAGACAAACAAATATACGCTGATGATGACTCAATAAGGATGTAGTACACATTCCAGGTCTATAGGTGGCGATGTAACTCTGCCACAGAAATATACCAAAAATGGAGAAGAAGCCACGGAGCATGAAAAAAAAGCTGAGAAATGGACAAATCCGACATATCCGACATGCGACTACAGGTCTGGCCGCCTGCCGCAGCGCCGCCTGCCGCAGCGCCGCCTGCCGCAGCGCCGCCTGCCGCAGCGCCGCCTGCCGCAGCGCCGCCTGCCGCAGCGCCGCCTGCCGCCTGCCGCCTGCCGCCTGCCGCCTGCCGCCTGCCGCAGCCACAGCCTGAATGATATGGTCTTAATTTTTACATTTGCTCATGGTTGTAACTGAGGTGGAGTTTTCACCTAATAAAGAGCAGAACCAGGTTAAATTCCATATTTCACTTTTGTTTTTGCTTTTTCCAATTCTTTTTTTTTTTTTTCTACTTCCAGTGCACAACCAGTTCAAGGTCAATGCCTGTATGGTTGTTATAATGTTGTGGCAAAAATGCTGTGCGCCCACTTTACTTTGTAATTCAGTGGCGTCACTGGACCTGAACTAAAATCTTGTTAAAAGTATTAACATTTAGAAACGCCACTGCGTCTTCAAAACTTTGTCGTCCGCCTCGTCTGAGCCCCGGCGTGGAAACGTCGGACCAGTGTTCCTCTCTTCCAGTGCAGCTCGTGAAAGGAGGCGTTGGGTGAGATTTACGGGCAGGTGCACCTCCATCGCTCCACCCTCAGTCCCCCCCCACCCCCAGAGTCTGGTCCAGAGCGACGGTACTAAGATCTTTTTCCAGGATGTGAGGAGAGGAAACGCTGTCAGAGGAAATCTCTTTGTAGTTGCCTTTGTTGCAGGTGTTCTGCCATTGGCTGCTTAATATTACAACCTGGCTGACATCTGGTGGCTGCATGACGATAACCCCGCCTGGTAATATCCTCTGACAGGCCGCACACTAACACACCTATTGATGGTCGGCAGAGGCCGTCCGGTCGCTCTGCAGATGCACTGTGGAAACGTCCACTTCGCTTACAGAGAATAAATAAATCCTTCCTCTTGTGGGTTCTCGGGTTCTCGGTGGTTCCCCGCGTTCTGTTCTTGGAATACGTCCCAACTGAACAACACTTCTCGTTTCAAGTAGAAGCCTATCTTTCATTTCAGAAAAGTTTCACGTTTACGTGGCAACATTATGAAAACTATGTAGTTACCCTGCCACAAGATGGCACTGTTAGTTGTCATTACGCCAAACAGACACTGAAAAAGAAGCTTTTTGAAATTGTCTGCCAGGGTGGAACTTTTGGAAAACGCTCATTCTCATCATAATCATATTAACAGGAGAAAGCGACACCGTCTGCTCATGTGCAGCCTTAGTAATTAGTGGTTCTGCACATGCTCAGTAGAGCCAATCAGAACAATGTTTCCTGCATCGTTTCATGACACCCAGTCCATGTTCTCCTGGGCTTGGTAGTTACCTTCGACAGTTGGGCGAGCAGGTTATGTTTTCGGCTGCGTGTATTTATTTGTTCATGCTTTGTTTGTATGTATTTTACCAAATTTTTGGAAAAACTTCTCTCCTGAATTGCATAAAAGTTTCAGGGATGATTTGTCATCATTCAATGATCAATCGATTAGATTTTGGGATGTTAGTGACAAACCGTTTCCGAATACATTCACAAAAACTGTGAAAAAAAATGTCCCATATAAAGTGGATGAGAGAGGCACCTCGTGGAAGAGATCAAAGGAGATCAGGTCTGTTGCCATGGAGACGCTCCCTGCTCAGTGTTTCACAGTGATGTAGCTACCTGACAGGCTAGTTAGCATCGATATGAGCTAACGGCTACCATGCTAGCGACGGTAACTCCGTTCCACTAACAAATGTGGCGTTGGCGTTGGCCTGCACTCTACCGAGTGTAGCTCTAGTTATTATAATAACAATCCAACCTGGTGGTCTGCCCTCTAGAATGTTCTCCCATTGTTAAAGTTTAGAGCTCATTGTTCTCTGCTGCATGTGTGTGTGTGTGTGGTTTCATTACAAACACAACCAACAGCGGCCACTAGTGGTCCAACATGCTAACTACATGGTTTTCAGCGTCTCCGCCGTCTCCATGGAAACAGACATCGTTTTCCTGTCGCGTTCTCACTGGAAACAGAGTCGCATAAACCCAATGTCAGATAAACAGAGTAGCCACTGCGTCAACCTGCCGATCAACTGTAACGTCGCCTTGAGAAGTCCTGTAAAGTATCCGGATACATCCTCGGCGGTACCAGCGCACGCCGTTTAGGAAAAGGTGGAGGGGAAGCTTAGCAGCAGCGAAAGCCGGATCGTAAAGGTTTAACTGACTCGGTGAAGTATGAATGTGTGTTAATGGCTGGCGTAATAGAGCTGTGTGCCGGGGCTGCGGGTTAGAACGCTTATTCTGTTTCCTAATGTGTTTCCACTCCTTTCAACTTGTAGCATAAGGAGGATCTGGAAGTGCCGAGCCAGCATGTGTTTCCAACTTGTCACAGCGAGTGTGTGTGTGTGTGTGTGTGTGTGTGTGTGTGTGTGTGTGTGTGTGTGTGTGTGTGTGTGTGTGTGTGTGTGTGTGTGTGTGTGTGTGTGTGTGTGTGTGTGTGTGTGTGTGTGTGACGGCATCTGTGAGCTGTTAAGACCACTTCATCTTCACCACATGCACAGGAGGAGAGCGAGCAGCGATAAGGTGTGAAGGAAGGTACAACATGTCTGTTTGTATTTGGAAAGGAATGTGTCTGTACGCGTTCAGCTACTCGCTACGGAGAAGGAGGAGAAGAAGAAGAGAGGAGGAGGAGGAGGAGGAGAGAGGAGGAGGAGGAGAAGAAAGACAAGACAAAGAAGAAGAAGAAGAAGAAACTCTAAAACAATCTTTAAAGAGAAGAAAACGAACGTTAACTGACACGAGTCCATATTTGTTGTCGTTTCTACGGATGGCGATTAAAGTGAATGCTTTGCTAGCTGCTAATGCTAACTAGCCATCCAGCTAAACAGCGCCTGAAAAGCTTTCACCTCGTTTGATTCAGTATTTAATCTTTAAAACTGCGAGCAATACTGAAAACGTTTCTTTATTTTTAAAAAAAAAATTACAGAGAAATATTTTATTAATATACGGTAGTCAAGAGGTTAGCATTAGCACTAGCTGCATTCAGCTCAAATCAACATAAATGAGCTATACATGTCAACAAACCCTAACTACTAAGCTAAAATGTATTACTCTGACATAGTTGTAAATTCCAGACGTTGATTTCAGCTTTAGAAAGAAAGACAAAAGCAGAAAACGTCTCAGAACCGCTGCGAGCCGCTGCAGAGGCACTACTTCTTTTTATCACTTCCTGTTTTCCCGCCTAAACGCAGGTCAGGAGACCAGAAACACTCCGCATGAGAGGCTGAAGTCTACAACAAAACTAAGACTCTTCACCTTTTCAAATACGTCCTTCGTTCATGTTTATAACAATCAACCGCGCCGACTAGCAGACCGACGTGCTAACGACATTGTTTTCAGTGTTTCTGCCGTCTCCGTGGAAACGGACATCGTTTTCAAAACGCTGACGTGCAAACATGAAAAGCAAAAATGATGAGTTGTCACTTGAAAGGCCATTGTGTAAACAAAGGTCTTAATCTATGACACTAGAATTGGGCAAACGGACGGATTCACAACTTTACGTAAAAAAAAAAATCATCAAATTTGCTGAATATCATCAACATACATGTAAAAGTGCCAGAGAGGCAGTTTCCTGGTAGGAACCCTCCTGGCGTCTAAGAAACCGTCGCTCCACAGAGCAAAACCTAATCCAGCTTGACGGTTGGGAGTGAAAACACTGAGCAGGGGAACCGTCTTTTAACAGGAGAACATCAGTCTGGCCGTTTAGACAAAAGCTTTGTTTGGCTTCGTGTGACAGACGTGATGGATTATGGAACCAGTCGCTGGATCTTCACATGGATTCTGACCTCTGCTCCATTTGTCAGCCCGTGAACGGAACAGGCTTGCCTGGTTGCCTGTTTGCCTGGTTCTGATCATCGGTTCTCATCTCTGTTCACTTCTCTGGTCTCCGGGTGGAACCGACAGACCTGAAAGACCTGAAGGTGGAGCGGTTACTGTACTACCTACTGTAGCTGGAGACTGATTATCTATTAGATGAAGTTACTCCTGCAGTACTATTGTCTTCCTGCGTGAGGAAGATGCTCTATAATCTTAATCTGGTGTTAGAGGTGGAAGATGCTCTATAATCTGGATGTTAGAGGGTGAAGATGCTCTATAATCTGGTGTTAGAGATGGGAGATGCTCTATAATCTGGATGTTAGAGGATGAAGATGCTCTATAATCTGGTGTTAGGGGAGGGAGATGCTCTATAATCTGGTGTTAGAGGACGAAGATGCTCTATAATCTGGTGTTAGGGGAGGGAGATGCTCTATAATCTGGTGTTAGAGGTGGAAGATGCTCCATAATCTGGTGTTAGAGGTGGAAGATGCTCCATAATCTGGTGTTAGAGGACGAAGATGCTCTATAATCTGGTGTTAGAGGTGGAAGATGCTCCATAATCTGGTGTTAGAGGTGGAAGATGCTCTATAATCTGGATGTTCGAGGAGGAAGATGCTCTATAATCTGACGTTAGAGGACGGAGATGCTCTATAATCTGATGTCAGAGGAGGAAGATGCTCTATAATCTGTATATGTTTGCCATTTTGACCAATGTATAATTTTTCTAAGCAGTTTAGCTGTTTTTGCACATTTTTAATCTTTTTCCCCTTTTAGAAAGTCATTTTGGCATTTTTATCCAAGAGATAAAAAATTATTTTGAAAGTAATAAAACAAAATGAAATCAAATTAAATTAAATTAAATAGAATAAACATAACACAATATAACATAACATAACATAACATAACATAACATAACATAACATAACATAACATAACATTACATTACATTACATTACATTAAATTAAATTAAATTAAATTAAATTAAATTAAATTGAATTAAATTGTCCCCCGGCTAGCTCAGTTGGTAGAGCATGAGACTCACAATCTCAAGGTAGAGGGTTCGTGTCCCACGCCGGGCGTCACCTTCCTGTGTGCTCACCACCTGCAGGAAGGTTCTTAATCGGTGCATTGTGATCTGGGTGGCAGTGTCACCCCGGCGACCCGGAAACGGATAAGCGGAAGAAAATGAATAAATTAAATTAAATAGAATAAACATTAAATTGAATTGAATTAAATGTTTATTTCGGTATAACTTAGTGAAAGGCTTCGTGGAGTCGCCACATGTAGCTCCGGAGTTGCAGGTGCACCACTGCTGCATTCGATCAAATAAAAAGTGAAGAGTGAAGTAGAAGTGTGCTGCGTCTTGACTCACACACCGACATTGTTGAGCACGTCTGCAGGCCGTCACTTGCTGTAACACACACCGTTCTTATCAGAGTGTGTAAACACACGATGATGTATGTTTTGTCAGCGCTGCGCGATCTGACAGCTTCTGGAGGCTGAGCCCATTACCGAGGTAACGACAGACGTCCTCCTGACAGGAGGGATCAGACGAGGCCTCGACGATACGTCAGCCTTCGTCCTTTCACCGGGTCTCAGCGCTCACTTTGCCAGAACAATACCCGGGTTAAGTGTTTAGCTGTCGGTATTTCACTCGTGTACGTGATTCCCCGCGCTCACAAAGAGCTCGTCAAAGTGCCCCGCCTCGCCCTCTCAGACCTTTCACAATGGAAATCCGTGCTGAAGGCAGCTTCTCTCTCTCTCCGGTGTGTGCAGCTTTCTATCCCTGGTCGGGCGTCGTGTGACGACTTGCTCGAGAACAGATTGGCCTGTCATATCCGTCAGGCGGGGTTTTGTTCTGGTATTAGGCCGCCAGAACGCTCACAGGACGATCAGGGCCCCGTCAGGCGTCGGTTCACGTCCAGACCTCTTCTCCTCTGTGACCTCTGAGGGGCGCCAGCTCACGACACACACTCAGAGATTACCGTAATCTCTCAGGACCCGCCGTGCGGCCGCGTCGCTCAGGAATACCTGGAGGAGGTTGTAACTTCAGGTAGACGGACACAAGATGGGCAATCGTAGCAACACCGGCTTAAAATGTGGCTCTGTGTGATACGGTAAGACGGGTTCATAGATCGAGAGGCAAATATTCCCAAACAGTCCGTCTGACAAGCGTTGAATATATTTAAAAACTAGAGCTACACTCGGTAGAGCGCTGACCTTCGCCAACTCCATATATGTTTGTGGAAACGAGTTAGCATCACCAACATGATAGCCATTAGCTCATATCGATGCTAACTAGCCTGTCAGGTAGCTACATCACTGTGAAACACTGAGCAGGGAGCGTCTCCATGGCAACAGACGCTGCTCTCCTTTGATCTCCAAGAGGGGCCTCTCTCATCCACTTTGTACGGAACAACGGTTAGCTGTCACCGAAATAACAATTCAACTTGGTACTTTTATTTTGACAGTCACCGAAATAACAATTCAACTTGGTACTTTTATTTTGACAGTCACCGTAATAACAATCCAACATGATAGTTTTATTTTGACAGTCACCGTAATAACAATCCAACCTGGTGGTTTTATTTTGACAGTCACCGTAATGACAATCCAACATGATAGTTTTATTTTGACAGTCACCGTAATAACAATCCAACCTGGTGGTTTTATTTTGACAGTCACCGTAATGACAATCCAACCTGGTGGTTTTATTTTGGCAGTCACCGTAATAACAATCCAAGCTCGTGGTTTTATTTTGGCAGTCACCGTAATAACAATCCAACTTGGTGGTTTTATTTTGGCAGTCACCGTAATAACAATCCAACCTGGTGGTTTTATTTTGGCAGTCACCATAATAACAATCCAACCTGGTGGTTTTATTTTGGCAGTCACCATAATAACAATCCAACCTGGTGGTTTTATTTTGACAGTCACCGTAATAAAAATCGAACTTGGTAGTTTTATTTTGACAGTCACCATAATAACAATCCAACCTGGTGGTTTTATTTTGGCAGTCACCGTAATAACGATCCAACCTGGTGGTTTTATTTTGGCAGTCACCGTAATAACGATCCAACCTGGTGGTTTTATTTTGGCAGTCACCGTAATAACAATCCAACTTGGTGGTTTTATTTTGGCAGTCACCGTAATAACAATCCAACCTGGTGGTTTTATTTTGGCAGTCACCGTAATAACGATCCAACTTGGTGGTTTTATTTTGGCAGTCACCGTAATAACGATCCAACCTGGTGGTTTTATTTTGGCAGTCACCGTAATAACGATCCAACCTGGTGGTTTTATTTTGGCAGTCACCGTAATAACAATCCAACTTGGTGGTTTTATTTTGGCAGTCACCGTAATAACAATCCAACTTGGTGGTTTTATTTTGGCAGTCACCGTAATAACAATCCAACTTGGTGGTTTTATTTTGGCAGTCACCGTAATAACAATCCAACCTGGTGGTTTTATTTTGGCAGTCACCATAATAACAATCCAACCTGGTGGTTTTATTTTGGCAGTCACCATAATAACGATCCAACCTGGTGGTTTTATTTTGGCAGTCACCATAATAACGATCCAACCTGGTGGTTTTATTTTGGCAGTCACCATAATAACGATCCAACCTGGTGGTTTTATTTTGGCAGTCACCATAATAACGATCCAACCTGGTGGTTTTATTTTGGCAGTCACCGTAATAACAATCCAACCTGGTGGTTTTATTTTGGCAGTCACCATAATAACGATCCAACCTGGTGGTCTGTCCACTAGAATGTTCTCCTGTTGTTCATGTTTAGAGCTCGTTGTTCTCTCTGTGCATTTGTGTGCTTTCATTACAGAAACAACCAATAGCGCCAGCTAGTGGACCAACATGTGAACTGCATCATCTTCAGAACGTTGCTGTTAAATGTTTCTGAAAAGAAAAGACCAAAGATTGTGTGTTTTTCAGTTCTGAGTGTAAAACCTGTGTGTAACCAGTGAAGTGTGCAGCGCTCTGCTCCAGGTTGTTTCAGGGTTTTATAGATGAAGTTGGTTTTGGGCTTTTATCGTCGGCGTTCACACATTTCACCGTCTTTCATCAACAGGTCTCTACAGGTCACATCATTATTTCCCCTCGCTGCTTTGACTGCAAATCAAAATTCCTGCGGATGACTGCAGCGGGGCTGCTATTCGCTGGATCGGGGCCAAAAGCCCGTCTCCATTTCACTGATGGACTCTCACAGCAATTTGCCTGAACAAACTCATCCCAGCTGTACGGCGGCGGCTCTGCTAAACTCATCACTGCGACAATGTCAGGCATGTTGTGCTTTTCAGACGGAGAGCGGTTCCTTCCTGGGACTTGTGTTATTTGAGTCAAAATAGAGACCGAATTGGACGGATTTGTGCCTCTGGAAGACGACATTCAGTTCATCTGGGTGCTTTTCTTCTGGAGTTCGGAGCGGCGCTGCCAGCAGATGAATGGCAGGGTAACGCAGCCTTTCAATGCTCTACAAATGACACCATCATAAATAACTTTCCCAGAAGGTGCAGCAGACGCTCTGACTTTCTGAAGCCGCTTTGAGACTCTGGATTATCACACAATGGACAAAACCTTTCCAGAACAAAACCCTCAACGCACGAGGTTTTTCATTTCATCAAACTCGGGCAAATCTTTGATTGATGTGTTCGACTGTGTGATTAAGAAAAATAGAACAAAAACTGATCTGTATTTTGTGTAGTACACATGTCCAACATGAGGCCGGTCGGCCAGAGACGACCCGCCAGCGCCTCCAGTCCGACCAGAACACCAGACAAACTGTCAGAACTGAACATTGAACACATTTCTGAAGAGCAGCAGAAACAGCACAACTCAGATTAAAAACGTCTGTTCCCATGGAAACAAGAGAAACACTGAAAAGATGGTAGTTCTCATGTTGGTCCACTAGTTGGAGCTGCTGGTTGTTTTAGTAATGAAAGCACACACACACACACACACACACACACACACACACACACACACACACACACACACACACACACACACACACACACACACACACACACACACACACACACAGCAGAGAACAACGAGCTCTGAGCATTAACACTGGGAGGACACGGACGTTCTAGTGGACAGACCACCAGGTTGGATTGGTATTACGGTGACTGTCAAAATAAAAGTACCAAGTTGGATTGTTACTATGGTTACGCTCAAAATAAAACAACCAAGTTGGATTGTTAGTATGGCGACTGTCAAAATAAAAGTACCAAGTTCAGGAGAATATAGACGAGGAGTCATGACACCACGGAGGAAACTTTCTTCTGACGGTCTCTACTGAGCATGTGCAGAAGCACTGGTTACTACGGCCGTGGTACCTAACCCTAACCCCGTCTGCTTGGGAGTTTCCAGAAAGTCTCATTTCCCCCGGTTTCCATGGCGACAGAGCCCAACGTCATTTCTAAAAGTTCCACTTTTGGAGCCATTTTCAAAAAGTTGCATTTTCAGTGACTCCGAGTGCCGTCGTCGTGTGAACAGATGCACAAAACGCAAAGTAAGGTTAGCGTGTTCATTTCACATCGTTGCCGTGGAAACAGGCCGGGACATTAGTTAAGCTTAAGTTGAGTTTTGACAATTTCCGAAAGAATATATGACAGCTTCTGTTCTGACTGGTTTGTTGATGTTTACTCTATAACGTACTGTAATCCTGTTTCCTTTCTGTGTACACAATTCTAATAAATATATTTCTTTAAATACGGGAAAACGTTCACTATCACTCCGAAGCGTTTGTCACTCGATGCGTCGTCTGAACGGTTTGTGAGCTCGTCGTTCGGACGTCACGGCGTCTCAGAAAAGCTGCGTTTCCCCCACGTTTCCATGGAGACAAAACAATCCCCCCCCCACAAAAAAATCCCAATTTCAGCCGAAGATGTTGTCGTGTGAACGAGGTGTGATTCTATCGTCTGTCACTGTGATCCAGAGAAACTCCGTTTAGCGTTAATAAAGGTGCATTTCATGGCTGAGCGCCTCGTTTTATATCCCAACGCGCGAAGGAGCGGTGAAGGGCGTGTCTCTGTGGGGGGGGGTTGAACTTTGGACTTTTGACTTCCCCGCTGCTGTTTGTTCAATTTTCACTTGTGTTACAGAAACGTCTTCACGTGAGCCGACACGCCGGCAGGAGGAACGTCCACCAGATGCTCCGATACAGCGCCAAGAGAGCGTGAATGCTGTTTTCAGTTTTCATATTTTGCTCCTTTCAGCTTCGTTGAAGTGTTTTCGTTAGCGGCAGCGTCTTAAAAAACCCCCACATCTGTTAAGCACAGCCAAAACACCGGGGGGGGGGGGGGTGGGGTGGGGCGATGGGGGGTGTGGTGGGGTGGGGTGGGGTGGGGTGGGGTGGTGGTGGTGGTGGGGTGGTGGTGGGGTGGGGTGGGGTGGTGGTGGTGGTGGGGGTTTCACACGCTCAAATCAAGAAGCTGCAACATGTGACGACACTCAGAATTTGCGCCGCCGAGCCCGACTTCTTCGTTCCAGCGAATCGTTAGAAAAATGTGACGCCCCCCCCCCCCCCCCGGGTTGCTGGTTGCTCTGGTTGCTGGTTGTCGGAGCAGCGCGGCTGAGGGGGAACAGGTGGAGCTCCTTAAAGCTGGAAGAAAAAAAGAGCGAAAGCATAACAAGGCCCCCGCGGTTTCCTTAAGTGTGCCCTCATTTACAATGTATAGCCACATATATCAGGGTTATAATCATTAACAAGCAGTTCAGTGGGAGTTCAGCATGCACAGCGACGCCCCCACCCCCACCCCCACCCACACAACCCCACCCCCCCCCCGAAACCACACGAGAGAGTGACTGACCAAATGTTATGGTTTCCCCCGTTTCACAGAGCTCAACGAGAACGATTTCCTTTCACTGCAGAGAGAAAATCAAACGGGATAGAGTTGCAAATAATGGCTCGCTCCTTCAGCGGCGTCTCTGGCGGGTAAAGCCGGGTGCTGAAACTTCCCCCTCCACTTGCAAACATTTAACACGCGTGACACGTGTTTTTCTATTTTTTTTTTTTACTTTTAATGCAAAAAAAAAAAAATAAGACGGAACTCAATCTGACGGCGCTCCTGCAAGGCGCCATTGTCCCACTTTGCTCCCCCAAAATAACGATTAGGGCTTCTATCAGATATCAGGAGTGTTTCAGCGGCTCGGGGCCGTCGGAGGAGAAACGTGATCAAACTGGTGACAATCAAACACTGTGAGAGGGGAACCATTAGACTTCTTTAAACCTCCGGGTATCACTCCTCAGAGTGTCAGCGAGAGAGAGAGAGAGAGAGAGAGAGAGAGAGAGAGAGAGAGAGAGAGAGAGAGAGAGAGAGACACCTAAACAAACAACTCTTAAAAAGTCAAGTACACACAGCTTTCCAAGGCTCTGTTGTGCAACAATTCCCCCTCTCAGGATTGGCTAATCCTGAAATATGGGCCTGTGACTAATGGCGGAATTTAGCAAGAAATCAGCTCCAGTTTCAGCGGCTTCATCGACTGGAGCGCCGGACGGCGAGACCTCGGGCTATGATGGATGAGCGCGGCGAAGCCTCAGCCGTCCTCCTCGCCGTCTTTCACTCACGCCTTTGTGCAGGTGACGATGAAAAGTGTCAGGGAAGCACGTAGGCAGGTCCTCTTCGGGGAATGAGCCGCCACGTCAAAACGGCTGAATGGGCCGTTTTCCTTTCTTGTTGTTTCTACGGGGCGAGGCGCCTCCGAGCAGCTTCTTATTTGTTGTTTTATTCTGCCAGCTTCACTAAAACTGTTTCTTATCGGCGAGCGTGCGCCAGCCTGCTCCGACATCTCGTGTTCAGCGCGAAAAAGTGTTTTTTTTGAAAACGAGGCGTCAGCGAAGCTTCATCGCGGATATTTAAAAACTTCTGGGTGCGACAGTGACAGATGTGGACGCAGCGGGGAGATTGAGTTCAGTGTTTCCATGGTTACAACCTGCGGAATGAAAAGAGGCGGAGACTTACGATGTGGAGCGAAGGTCTGGAGTTCATGTTGCAGCAGCGAAAGAAAAACGTCGTCTCAACAAGAAAACAGTTCGACTTGAAAATACATGAACAGCTCAACAAGCTGATCAATCAATCAATCAATCAATCAATCTATCAATCAATCAATCATTAATACAAATGATGAATCTATACGTGGATCGCTTAACCTTTCTGACCAACCTGCTAATCAATCAGTCAATCAACCAAATAATCAAGGAATCAGTTAAACAATCGACGAACCGAATCAATAATCAATAGACCGATTCATCCATTCCTCAAGCCATTCAAATGACCTAATGATCAATCTATGACTCAGTCACTCAATCATCTTACAAATAAATAAATAAATAAATATATCCATGTAAATACACTATTAATTAAAAGTGTCATTACTTCATTAAAATGTATATTAATTATTCCACTATCTAATTAATTATTCAATGTTGTATTTGTTTATTTAAGTTTTATTATAATTTTTATTTAATCCTCCATTCCAACCAACCAATCAGTTTTTACTACGTATACCAGACCTGTCTTTTTGGAGAGCCCAAAGTGTCTCACTGCACCCTCTTGTGGTACAAAATGGTATTACAAGAGATAAACATTAGCAAAGTCAAAGGCAAAGAGTTTTTTTTTTCTTCAGATTATTTATTTATTTATTTATTCCTCTACGTGACGAGTGAATAAACAAAATGCAGCTTTGATTGCAGGAGCAGCTTGACGAAGCTTTTCTGTCGCACATATTCCTGAAAAGCCCCAACACATATTGACATAAAACGAAAGGCTGCTGTTGTCCACAACAGCCACCGCAGACAATGTTTGATGTCAAATAGGGATTTCTGATGAAAGAAACGGCAGCCGGTATGAGGAGCTGTTGTATAAATAAAGTGTAAAACCTGCACGCCGACCAGATTCCTCTTCACGTTACATCCAGCTGTGAATCTTT
>NC_137638.1:1228918-1416135 GCF_963383615.2 Lipophrys pholis | reverse complement strand
ACCGAACCAAATGAAGGCTCCGCCCCCTCCCCAAAGCGGACCGAGTCCTGGACTATCAGAATGTGAAAGGCCTCTAAATTACACAGTCATGATGCAGAAGACGGACAGGAAACTCCGGCTGCGTCCGTCCAGCACGTTCCCGTCCGGCACGTTCCCGTCCAGCACGTTCCCGTCCAGCACGGTTTCCGTCCAGCACGTTCCCGTCCAGCACGTTTCCGTCCAGCACGTTTCCGTCCAAAACGTTCCCGTCCGGCACGTTTCTGTCCAACATGTTTCTGTCCAGCACGTTCCCGTCCAGCACGTTCCCGTCCGGCACGTTCCCGTCCAGCACGTTTCTGTCCAAAACGTTTCTGTCCAGCACGTTTCCCGTCCAGCACGTTCCCGTCCAGCACGTTTCCGTCCAGCACGTTTCTGTCCAGCACGTTCCCGTCCAGCACGTTCCCGTCCAACACGTTCCCGTCCAGCACGTTCCCGTCCAGCACGTTTCCGTCCAACACGTTTCTGTCCAACACGTTTCTGTCCAGCACGTTTCCGTCCAAAACGTTCCCGTCCGGCACGTTCCCGTCCAGCACGTTCCCGTCCAGCACGTTTCCGTCCAGCACGTTTCTGTCCAACACGTTTCTGTCCAACACGTTTCTGTCCAGCACGTTTCCGTCCAAAACGTTCGTGTCCGGCACGTTCCCGTCCAGCACGTTCCCGTCCAGCACGTTTCCGTCCAGCACGTTTCTGTCCAACACGTTTCTGTCCAGCACGTTTCCGTCCAGCACGTTCCCGTCCGCACGTTCCCGTCCAGCACGTTTCCGTCCAGCACTTTTCCGTCCAACACGTTTCTGTCCAAAAACGTTTCCGTCCGGCACGTTTCCGTCCGGCACGTTCCCGTCCAGCACGTTTCCGTCCAGCACTTTTCCGTCCAACACGTTTCTGTCCAAAACGTTTTCCGTCCAGCACGTTTCCGTCCAGCACGTTTCCGTCCAGCACCGTTTCCGTCCAACACGTTTCTGTCCAAAACGTTTCCGTCCGGCACGTTTCCATCCAGCACGTTCCCGTCCAGCACGTTTCTGTCCAACACGTTTCTGTCCAAAACGTTTCCGTCCGGCACGTTCCCGTCCAGCACGTTCCCGTCCAGCACGTTTCCGTCCAGCACGTTTCTGTCCAACACGTTTCCGTCCGGCACGTTTCCGTCCGGCACGTTCCCGTCCAGCACGTTTCCGTCCAGCACTTTTCCGTCCAACACGTTTCTGTCCAAAACGTTTCCGTCCAGCACGTTTCCGTCCAGCACGTTTCCGTCCAGCACGTTTCCGTCCAACACGTTCCCGTCCAGCACGTTTCCGTCCAGCACTTTTCTGTCCAACACGTTTCTGTCCAAAACGTTTCCGTCCGGCACGTTTCCGTCCAGCACGTTTCCATCCAGCACGTTTCCGTCCAGCACGTTTCCATCCAGCACGTTTCCGTCCAGCACTTTTCTGTCCAACACGTTTCTGTCCAAAACGTTTCCGTCCGGCACGTTTCCGTCCAGCACGTTTCCATCCAGCACGTTTCCGTCCAGCACGTTTCCATCCAGCACGTTTTCCGTCCAGCACGTTTCCATCCAGCACGTTTCCGTCCAGAACGTTTCCGTCCAGCACGTTTCCGTCCAGCACGTTTTCCATCCAGCACGTTTACGTCCAGAACGTTTCCATCCAGCACGTTTCCGTCCAGAACGTTTCCGTCCAGCACGTTTCTGTCCAGCACATTTCCGTCCAGCACGTTTCCCTTCAGGACTCCTAACCTGGAATTTGTTTGACTCATTACAGGGAGGACGTTAACGATACGTGAAGGAGAGAGTTCACGGTTTATCGCCGGTGTGAAATCAGCATGTGACACTCCTGACAGGCCTGAGTTACTAGAAATATGTTTCATTCACACCTTGTATTTTCACAACACGGACCTCCGACTCTGCTGGCTGCCGTGGTTCCCACGGGCAGGATGATCAGATATTCTGAAGGCAAACCTCGGCGGTCTGGTGTTGATGGACGGCCAGCGGAGCGCAGCCAAACAACATGGACGCAGGTGTTGGCGCTGTACGATCTGAGATCTCTGAGGTCCTGATCAAAGGGGACGGGGGTGGGGGGGGGGGGGGGGGTGGGGCGGGGGGGAGTCCCAGAACCAGCGATCCACTTTATGGTTCACTCTGGAATCGATGGGATGACGCCTTCAGATAGTTTGTGAGTCTGATAAAGATCCTGGTCGTCCATCAAAACATGAACGCGTGTAAGATAACGCGGCGTACGAACACACCGAGCGCCACTATCCCCTCCATCGAGTCTTTTGTTTGGTTCTTATCAGTCTTAACAGTCCTCCATCCATCCATCCATCCATCCATCCATCCATCCATTCATTTATTCACTTAATCAATCATTTCTGCCTCGGTGGTGGTTTGTGGTGATGGGACAGAATCCAAACACCTGCAAGCCCGTACGGAGGGTTCGGTAACACAGTTGACGACTTCTCCCGCTCGTTCTGCACATTCAGAAGAACGTAGTTTGTCGTCGGGTCTTAGAACTTGAAGGAAAAAGATGTCGTCTTCAAGGAAATGGTCGTCATGGTGACGAAGCATTTGTAGGATGAAACAGGTTCCTCATCCTGTGGCAGGACGACCCACATAATGCATGTGAGAAAGTAATTACATTACATTACGTTTACATAGTTATAGGGATATTTATATAGTTATAGAGATACTTTTTTCATTTTAGCCTTTATTTAGTCAGGAGAACCACATTGAGATTAATAATCTGTGTCCTGGCAATATGCATACAGTAGTTATAGAGATATTTACATAGTTTTAGAGATATTTATATAGTTATAGAGATATTTATATAGTTTTTAGAGATATTTATATAGTTTTAGAGATATTTACATAGTTTTAGAGATATTTATATAGTTATAGAGATATTTACATAGTTATAGAGATATTTACATAGTTTTAGAGATATTTATATAGTTATAGAGATATTTATATAGTTTTAGAGATATTTATATAGTTTTAGAGATATTTACATAGTTTTAGAGATATTTATATAGTTATAGAGATATTTACATAGTTATAGAATTATTTACATAGTTATAGAGATATTTACATAGTTATAGAGATATTTATATAGTTATAGAGATATTTACATAGTTTTAGAGATATTTATATAGTTTTAGAGATATTTACGTAGTTTTAGAGATATTTACGTAGTTTTAGAGATATTTACATAGTTATAGAGATATTTACATAGTTATAGAGATATTTATATAGTTATAGAGATACTTACATAGTTTTAGAGATACTTACATAGTTTTAGAGATACTTACATAGTTTTAGAGATATTTATATAGTTTTAGAGATATTTATATAGTTATAGAGGTATTTACATAGTTTTAGAGATATTTACATAGTTATAGAGATATTTATATAGTTTTAGAGATAACTGCACAGTCATCTGAAGGAAAGAACAACAATTCCACATGAGTAGAAGTAGAAGAGACAATGAAAAGAAAAACTCCTTTTTACAGGGAAAAAGCTGCAGAACCAGGCTGTTTTAATCATTGCTAACAATTTTACAAAGATTGTTTATGTTTTCTGCCAGTTTCCACTTTTTTTCTACTTTATATTTGGGGCTTCTTTTTCTAGGTTTGTGTTTATTTTACCTGCATTACCTTTTGCAGTTCCTTCAGATATTTTGTCTAATTTTGATCCTTTTCACCAGTTATATCTGGTTTGGCAGTTTCCCCATTTCTGCTGACGTCTTTCACCTGTTTTTAACAATTTTATATTTTTATGGTACATCTTTGACTAACGTTTGATGTCAGAATATAGAAAACTTATTGAGATATCCTAAAGTACATGTGATTTAGAATATCATTATATTAATTCAGTATACACTTTTAAAATGAGCATGTTTAAATAACTTGTCTTTCATATTTGACTTTTTACAGCATACACGTTGGACATAGCATAATAGTAAGTACTGCGTAATTGTAATCACACTACATCGAGCCGTAATACAGTGAAGTCACATTAGCAATGGCGGCGCGGCGTTATCGAGGCAACAATGCTGCTTTTATTCACGTCGCCGAAGTCTGACCGTCGGAACAACTGGTGGAAGCGACGCGTCCTTCGAGCGTTTGTCCCACGATTGTTTGACGTGTCATCACAGGAGTTTGGCAGCAGATCAGAGGACAGTGTGGCGGCGGTGGCGGCGGTGGCGGCGGCGGGCAGCTGTCGCAGATCAGATGTGTTGTGCAGTCAGCTGAGTTCAGTTTCTGCTCCGACACATTTGTCGGCGGCGATCGTACGGCTGCTTCTCAGCAGCTTTTACAGACAAGTAGATAATCTGTGTACGTCCTCGTTACGGACGAAGAATGTGTTGATGGCGAGGAATGTTCAGGGGCTGACGTCATTCTCAGAGTGAGCGCCGTCATCTAAACTGTACCCCCGGGCCTGTTCACACAGCAGTGATCTCAAGTGAAAGCGCCGAACTTCCGTTGCGTTTCGGGCGTCTGTTCTGCACGACAACGAAGCCTGAAGCAACCGCAAACACGACTTTTTGGAAAAACGGCTCCCGAGGTGGAACTTTTTGAAAGTGCGTGGGCTCTGTCGTCATGTAAACGGGCAGAAATGAGACTTTCTGAAAATGCTTGGGGCTCCGTCACACGTCGATAGCGGAAGCCAATTCAGCACAGTTCCCAAAAGGCGCGCAGTGCGGAGTGCTAGCATCGGGCTGCTAGCATCGGGCTGCTAGCTTCGGGCTGCGCGTCTCAGGCCTCGTTCACGCTGCAGGGAAACGAGAATCAAGTCAGATTCTTTCCTCACAGTGATTCATGTCTGACCTCATTTGTTTCTGTGTGAACGCTGCAATTCAGATTGAGGTGTTTGGTTTTTTACCTTGTTTGGGCTGGAAACAGCGAGTCACATCTGGCAACCCTGGTGCTGACCGGCGTGCTCCGTGTAAATAGCTCGGCGTGACCTCACATCATCTTCTGCGCTCTGGGGTCCAATCACGTTCACACGGCACGTCGTGTTTGAAATGACCAGGGGAAAAAAATCGAATCTCAGCAAAAAATGTGAATTGAGCATGAAGACCTGCGGTGTGAGTGGCGCCTATGTGAGGTTCAAACCTTCTGTAAACTACAGTAATTGTTACATGAGCCTTCGTTCACATGGGAGTAGTTCTGCAAACAGTGCATGTGCGCTTGCGCATTTCTAGATTTGCTGTGGCATCTTGAAAGATGGGATTAAGAATAAAATGACCGCCAGAACGGCCTGGCGCGCGTCCAGAGAACACGAGGCTGAAGTTGGCTTCCACCTGATGTGGGACACCGCCCTGCAGGAAAGGGCTGGGACGCACACCGAGTTTCCAGCGGCGGTGAGGGGGGAAGGGGGAGGGGCGACGTGGCGACAGGGCGACGTGGTGACGTGGCGACGTGGTGACGTGGCGACGTGGCGACGTGGCGACGTGGTGACATGGCGACGTGGTGACATGGCCACGTGGCCACGGCCACCCTGACCCAGGCAGAGCGGTGTAAAGAAGAATAAAAGAAACTTGTACCGTTTCTGCATTTCCACGCGCACTGCAACATGTCACATTCCATCAAGTAGTGGGGTTGGTTCTTTCTTCGCGCTCCACGTCTTTGAAACAGGGGGGGGCGCTCTTCTGTTAGACGGTGCTCTTCTATTGGGAACTATACGGTAGTTCCTCCGCACATGCTCAGTAGAGCCAATCAGATCAAAGTTTCCTCCTCATGACTCCCAGTCCATGTTCCTCTGGACTTGGTACTTTTATTTTGACAGTCACTATTGAGGGGATTATTATCGAAACAACAAATCATTAGTCAGGTAAAACTTACGTGCGTCACGACGGTCTGAACCAGCTCACGTTACATATTAGCAGATGAACCATCCAACGCTTGACGGATTCTGTATCAGAGGCGACATCAAAGGATCGAAAAGCAACGTCAATATGAACGCTTGGCCGCCGCAAGCTAATTCTCCTTGTGCCAACTTTTCGAAAACCTCCCGCTTAAAACCCCACAACTCAATGTCCGTGTTCTCCCAGTGTCAATGTTGAGTGTGTGTGTGTGTGTGTGTGTGTGTGTGTGTGTGTGTGTGTGTGTGTGTGTGTGTGTGTGTGTGTGTTCATTACTAAAACTAACAACAGCACCAACTAGTGGACTAACATGAAAACTGCCGTACTTTATTCATGTTTAGCACTTAGCATGTAGCATGTAGCTTGTAGCACGAACTATCTTCCTCCCCCTCTTGATATTTTGTCAGAACATAATTTACAGTCTCTCCTTTGTCGTTCTCATTAATATTAAAGAATCTGTCATGTGGGCTGACAACATGACGCCACGTAATACCAGGTACTGGCATCGTCTCGGTCCAGCCCGAATAATAAATTCCTACTTTTCCACCAGATTCGTCGTCATATACCTAAAAAAAAAACAACAAGTCTTCTTTTCTCTGAATACCTGCACATTTGAACTTCCAGGGTTTGACTAGTGGATCAGGTGTGTTCATTCAGAGCAGCAGGCGACTCACACAGTCTGTTAAATATGATTTACAGTCTGTACAAACAGCACTTCCAATCAGGGGTGAGAACGAGGGAAGGGCGGGGGGGGGGGGGGGGGGGCACATTTTGAACACACATGTCTGGAGTGCAGAGCCCCCCCCCCCCCCCCGCTGTGTGACTGATAGCTCGGTATTCCTACATGTGAAGGACGCTCGGCGCTGGACTCACATGTGGCCACCCAAACGCTGCAGCCTCCGTTTCATCCCCGCTGACTTCAAATGTTCGACTCCTCCAGGATTTAAAGCGTCAATAAAATATCCCACGGTGATGTTTACTGGGATGAACAGCTAGAATGAGCTTCGTTTGAGTTATACTTGTTTCGTGTACAATTTGGGACAGTGTGCAAAGTGTGTGTGTGTGTGTGTGTGTGTGTGTGTGTGTGTGTGTGAGGAGGGGGGTTCAGGGGGATGCCTTTTCCCAATATCACTTTTTCTTTTTTCTTTTTTTTTATATATTTTAATTTATTCAAAATAAAGACAAAATATTATTCTAAAATATTATTTTTCTTTTCTTTTCTTTTCTTTTCTTTTCTTTTCTTTTCTTTTCTTTTCTTTTCTTTTCTTTTCTTTTCTTTTCTTTTCTCATTATGCATTTTATTTGTAGTGCACTTTACATTTATGAATCTCAAAGGGCTAAAAACAACAATATAAAACACTTGATAAAGTGATAAAAATCTAAACTAGAAGTAGGAAATAAAAAGGTCTTGGGAGGATAAAACTGTGTATTATTTTATCAAAACAAATAAGTTAGCAAATTATGCTTATACGTCACTTTTTAAATAATAAGACACGATAAAACAAACTAGATTGGGTCTGGTTCGTGTAACAATAATTACTATTATCATAAATCTGTCAGTTAGAACCACATTTTGTGTGTAGAAAACTTTTATGTGAAATACTTAAATATAAGGCCCGAACTGTGAGATCCTGTATAAAGTTAAACTTCACGCTCATGGAAGAAAACTAAATAGCTCTGGATAAATAAACGTTTCAGGTGAAAACACGTTGTCTTGTTTTGACACTCTGGAAGAAACTCTGTTCTTATTGTCCGTCCCACTGAGCATGTGCAGCACCGTTGTCGTGGAAACAGACGCACAAAACGCAAAACAAAAGTTTTACGTTTTTACTTGAAAACATCGTCGTATCATCAACAAACTTCTGAACTCGCACCACATCAGGACTCCAGCTCACCTAAACCGTTGCCATGGAAACAGGGTCTTCGGTTTGTTTACATAAAAACGATCTGCTCTCGGTTGTTTGTTCGTTTTCTTTGCATGAAGTGAAATGTGATAACATGAAGGTGTCCGTGGAGGAAGTTATCAAACACCATTGAATGAGCTCAGTCGGCGCCATCATGAAGGTCTCCAGCAGAACGATCAATACCTCCTGGTAGGAGCGGATGAACCAGAAATTAAAAAGCACTTTATACATCCCTTCTTTAAAGAACAACAGAAAAACCTGCCTGGAGGTCCGGTGGAGCCTGAAGGCAGTTCCTCGTTTCCATTTTGCATGAAGGAGAAGATAAAGATCACTGTTTATCTTTACTCTCTACGATTTGCATAAATGCTTCGATCAGCTTTGTCTGCTGTGGCGCATGACGAAGGCATGAGGAGGCGGAAAAGCAACATCTGGCTGGACGGTGAACAGTTTCTGTGTCTACGTGGCTTCGCCCGGCGACTCATGGAATCTTTCATCTAACTGCATTTTATTGATATTCTGTGAAAGTTAGGATGTAATAGAGTTTAGATAACTGAGCTGTTATTTTTACATTTGACACAAAATCTTCTCTTCCAACTCTTTAATCTTTTTATAAGTGAAATTCACTGAACGACTCGTCCGCCGAGAAGGTTTTGTTTTTACTTACTGGTTTGTATGCATTGTAGCACCTTTTCGCAAAGAACTACTCACCCTACTGACATGAAACCTTCAGGGATGATTTGTCACCATCCAAGGACCAATAGATTAGATTTTGGGATGTTGATGACAAACCGTTTTCCAATACATTCCAGGAAACTGCAAAAAAAAACCTCCCATACAAAGTGGATGAGAGCGGCTCCTCATGGAGGAGATCAAAGGAGATCAAAGGAGATCAGCGTCTGTTGCCATGGAGACGCTCCCTGCTCAGTGTTTCACAGTGATGTAGCTACCTGACAGGCTAGTTAGCATCTATATGAGCTAACAGCTAACATGCTAGTGATGCTAACTCGGTTCCACAAACAAACATTGGTGAAGGTCTGCGCTCTACCGAGTGTAGCTTTAGTTTCAAGATACGTTGTCAAGTAAAATGTACTTGCTGCATGGAAAGATTATTTCCCCTGGTTTGAATTTTCTTCTCAGATTTAGTGTTTATATCTTATATTTGAGCTGCAGTTTTTATTTTGTTTTTGCAGCTCCCGCGCCGCCGCAGTGTGACGATCTCTAAGTTCTGCACTTCTGGGGCAGAAGGTTGATGCCCTCGGTGTGTAACGTGTCTATTTCATTAGGTTATATGACCTGCGGGGGAGGGGTGGTGTGTGTGTGTGTGTGGGGGGGGGTGAAGACACCTGCCTCAACCCTCCGTCCAACATGGATCTGTTCCAGTGAAGAGCCACCGTAAGCCTGGACGAAGACACGCAACCCTAATCCACCTGATCCCGAGGTGTCCCGGCCTCTCTGAAGTCCCTGCCAGACCCCCCCCCCCCCCCCCCCCCCCCCCCCCCCCATTAACCCCCGGGGTGCTGCCCGCTTTACCGCTGGAGGAGAAAAAAGAGAAAGTATCTTCCAGAGTGGAAAGAGGAGCAGCTCTCTCTGGGGAGCGATCCGTCTCGTACCGGAGCCTCTGTGAAGTGCTTTTTAGTATCAGGTGCATCATCTTGAGAACACATCTGACATTCCTGCCTGAATTACTCTGAAATTCCCACATGAAGAAGAGAAAATGGCGGCGGCGAGGCCAGGTGGCTCGGCGTAACGCGCTCATGCTGTGTAGAACTAAAGCGTTCGGCGTGTCTTCGCGCCAGGAATGTTTAAAGCGGCGCTCATCCTTTACTTTCTGCTACACACGCTCGGGGGGCTGTCAGAACGCTCTTTTTCATCCGTCATCTTCAGATCACTTTCTCTTTTTTCTCCCTCTAACTGTTTGGAAAACCTGGTTTTATTCAAGATAACATCACTATTAGCGTGTTTTTACGTGCTGAATATTCTTTTCTCCAGACAGTTTCAAGCTTGGAGATAAAATCTGGATGAAGAAATACCAAGAAAGTGTTTGTTTGAAAAGGTGACAACATGTCGAGCCGTTACTTATAACGCAACCAGCCACCAGGGGGCGAGCAAAGGTGATTTATATAATATTATAATATTACAACAGAAGCATTTCATCTTTTTCTTTTTCTTTTCAGTTTGCCTCGTTTTTGCATTTTTGCTTCAGAAAAGTTTCACGTTTAAACAGCAAATTTATGAGAAAGATGTACATTTACACAGAAATGGCAAAAACGATGAAAACTATTTATTAATTTTTGTCCAAAAATGTAAAAAAAAGAAGAAGAAAAAAGACCAAAAGAAAAACAGAATTTGACAAAAGAAAAGAAAAGAGAATCATCCAGCGTTCACATGACACACACTCCAGTTTCACAATGTGTGTGTTGCATGTGTGAAAAGAAGTTTATCTTTTTTAATTCTACACCTTTACATCTTTAACATTAGAATCACACAAATATTTATTTATCTATTCATTATATATTGTCTTAATGTACGTCAACATTGTTCTATCCGACACCCAAACACAGAAACACGTAGTTAGCATGTCTGGCCACTGGTTGGTGCTGTTGCTTGCTTTTAAAATAAAACCCCACACCCTCGCGGTGCAGAACGATACGCTGTAAATAATAACAATTGGCGTACACGGACATTTGTTTCCACGGAGACGGAGTGTTTACAGAAAGTCACATTTTCATTTAAAAAAAACGGACGGACGCCCAAAACCCAACAAGCGTTTCCCATTTGCACGTGAAAAAGGTTGTAAACAACATTTCACGGTAAGATCGTTTGTTCTTAAGAAGAAAAAAACACTAAAATGTGATTTAGTAGCTGCAATTAAGTCCCGTGATTGTTCTTTTAGCTCACTTTTCACCCAAAAACCTAAAGATGAGACGGTGAAATCAGAGGAAGGATGATTGACTGAGAAGCTCCGTGGTTTAATTGCAGGACATGTTTGTTCCAGCGGAGTGAGAAGCTGTTACCTCTCTGTTAACAGCCGGTCTGCTTTTTGTTTTCCACCTCCGGGACGGTAATTGTCCACATGGTTGTTGTCCACTGAGGTATTTGGACATGACTTATGGCTTGATCCTGAGATGGGACGACCCCCCCCCCCCCCCCCCCCTCCATATGGTTCGACTCGGTTACAGCGTGAGCGTGGTAAGATACTTGTTAAAATGTGGAATGAGGCGGCTGCACTTGCTGAGAGTCTTCTTGAGCCTCTTGATGTTTGGTTCCTCACTTCGGGGGGATATGATCCACTCCACATGGACGCTTTGGCTACAGTAAGGTCACCCCCGTTTGAAAAATGAGCGATAGCGAGAAACAAAAAAAACAGGAGAAACTAAACGATATGAAAGTGGCAGTTTTCCCACTCAGAGCGGATTAAAAGGTTCAGTTCGGAGAAGAAGCCTCTGGGATACCCCCAGGAAAATAAAGTAGTAAATTTGAGGTTCTGGCTGGAGTTTGGGTCCAGATCAGCAGGACTGACAGCGAGAGAAGATGAATCAGAACTGGGCTGCAGGAAGAAGAAGAAGAAGCAGAAGAAGAAGAAGAAGAGCTGGCAGGAAACCAGGCAGGGCTGTCAGACAGGACGATGTTTGGAAAGAGGAACTTCACTGTTTCCTGGATATTCCAGGTTCGTGTTCTTTAGAATCATCAAACACGTTAGATTTTAATCATCTTCATCACAAAATAAATAATAAATATCTGCTTTTGTTGGCATTCAGGTTTTTTTTTTGTTTTTTTTTAAACCTACATTTCCTGCAGTTTAAACTTCTCCTCCTCCTCCTCTTCACCTCCTCTTCCTCCTCCGGTTCCTCCTGTTCTCCTCCTCCTCCTCTTCACCTCCTCCTCCTGTTCTCCTCCTCCTCCTGTTCTCCTCCTCCTCCTCCTCTTCACCTCCTCCTCCTCCTCCTCCTCCAGTTCCTCCTGTTTCTCCTCCTCCTCCTCTTCACCTCCTCCTCCTGTTCTCCTCCTCCTCCTGTTCTCCTCCTCCTCCTCCTCCTGTCTCCCTCCTCCTCCTCCTGTTCTCCTCCTCCTCCTCCTCTTCACCTCCTCCTCCTGTTCTCCTCCTCCTCCTGTCCTCCTCCTCCTCCTGTTCTCCTCCTCCTCCTCCTCTTCACCTCCTCCTCCTCCTCCTCCAGTTCCTCCTCTTCACCTCCTCCTCCTGTTCTCCTCCTCCTCCTGTCCTCCTCCTCCTCCTGTTCTCCTCCTCCTCCTCCTCTTCACCTCCTCCTCCTGTTCTCCTCCTCCTCCTGTTCTCCTCCTCCTCCTCCTCCTGTTCTCCTCCTCCTCCTGTTCTCCTCCTCCTCCTCCTCCTGTTCTCCTCCTCCTCCTCCTGTTCTCCTCCTCCTCCTCCTCCTGTTCTCCTCCTCCTCCTGTTCTCCTCCTCCTCCTCCTCCTTCTCCTCCTCCTCCTGTTCTCCTCCTCCTCCTGGTCTGGTCGGTCCAGAAACCTTCAGTATTCTAAGGTTCTAGCTCCTCCTTGATTTTCCTCATTTGAATATTGGATCATAGGAGCTACATTCAGAATCTGCTGTGTCTGTGTGAGCTGGACTGGCTCCGCCCACACATGCCCATCTTGGGAAGAGGAGGAAGTACTTCCTCTCGTGGTGCCATGTGCCAGAGCAGAGCTGCCTAGTTGTGGGAGGAGTCAAAGGGAGGGCCTACCTTGATTGTGATTGGCTAAACCCCCGATGACACTATATAGGGTTTGATCTCTGATTGGCTGGTTGGAGCAACACACTTTTAAAACCTGAAACAAGCCAGGGACAGAGAGGACAGACTGTCTTCACTTCTGGGACGTCAGTCCAGGTATGGGGACGAGTAGTACTGCTGGAGAACCTTTAGGAAGTGGATTTAGCAGAATATGAGCCTTTAAGCCGAGACGGCCTGATTGAAGTCACGTTGACACGACAACGTTTTCAAGTGAAAACTGAAACTTCCTTTGCGTTTTGGGGTTTCCACGACAACCACGGTCAGAGCCACTGAGAACGCAACTTTTGAGAAAACAGCTATCAAGGCGGAACTTGAAAACACTCCGTTCACATGGAAACGAAGAATCGCAACTTTTCTGAAGCGCTGCTCGCACGCCTGCACACCGCGGCCATGGTTAATAGTTCTGCACATGCTCAGTAGACGGACAATAATAAACATGGCAGCCAGCGCCCACTGGTGGTCTGGCATACTAACTACATCGTTTTCAGTGTTTCTGCCGTTGACATATAAACGCAAACTTCTGAATCGAAAACGAAAAAACTATGTTGTCACATAAACGGGGCCAAATGAAAAACTCCTCAAACAAACAAAAAAAAAATTGTAAAATGTTGCTTCTGTAATATTATCTTATAATAAAGATCACTGCTGCTCGCCCCCCTGGTGGCTTAAATCATGAAATGAAAATTGAGAAAATCACGAAAAACTCAATATAAAATACACAAGTAAATTTTTTTTATTGGCTAATTTGGCTAAGTTAAGTCAAATAAGCTTACTTGTATTATTTTCATAGTATAAGTAAAAAAACAACTTTATTTTTTTATTACAAAATGAGATAAAAAATGAAGATTCTAGGAGATACATTTCATGAATTTAATTAGCTCGATACTTTTTAAAATTTTAATATTTATTTTTACAAATGAAATATATATTTATCAAACTAAATGTTCTATAGAACACGATTACAGCCGAACGGTAATGAAGTCAGCAGGAGTTTGGTGTTTGGGAATCCTCCCTCTCTCCCATCGTGTGCTGAATCGTCTTCCTGCTCGATGCTCGTCGATGTTGTGGAGAAACTCCAGGGATTTCTTTTATAGACTCTTCCCACACGTACCAGCATTTTGAACCGAATCCACCAACGAGTCAATCGGATTTGACGTTAACATCTGAGTTTCTCATTAAAGCTGCGTTCTGGCTGGAGATTCGGTCCGCCGAGACGAATCGCCTCGCTGTCCTCCGTCTTCTCACTTCTGACATCATCTGGAGCAAAAAAAAAAAAAAAAAAAAAAAAAAAGGCTCTGGCTCAGATTCTCGCCCGATCAGTGAAGGAAACGCCTGACACCCAGATCAAATCGCATTGTTCCGTTAAAACCTCTAATTTACGACCCGCTGCCGGTGTTTTCTTTCGTTTCCCTTTTCGCGTCAGGCCCACGATATCCTAACAGAGTCGCTCTTTGATGGCGACGTCTCTCCTGTGACTCCCGTGAAGCGGCCCGACCGCGGTCGGAAACCGAAGAGCTCATCAAGCTCATTCGTCTTGTGGGACGTGACGGGCCGAGGACGGCGAGCGGAGGGGATTTCACACTCGCTCGGCTTTCCCAACACACCCCATGAATCATGTCACGTAACAGGCTGCAGGGCGGCGACACGTAGTCACCCTCTCTCTCTTCCTGTCAGCTTCACGGGCTTCCTTCAAGGTTCACGACGAGCTGGACCGGGGATTCGAACCCCCCACCCCACCCCACCCCTCCTCGCCGGGGCTGTTGGAACGGCTCCAGAACACGTAGTTGAGGAAAGTTACGGGACGCGAAAGGCAGAGCGTGTAAGGCGATGCCTCTGCGAGGACGCTGAAGGACACGTGCAGGAACTCGTCGGTAGAATCATCAGACCGCCGCCGCTTATTACGTTTGTTCAGCCTCCTTTCAAATGACGCGACACTCGATGGCCGATAGAAAACCGTCAACTACAAGATAAGAATAGAACAGAAATGTCAGAAAACTCCTGGTAGCTTTATTTTGACAGTCACTGTAATAACGATCCAACTTGGTGGTCCGTCCACTAGAATGGTTCTCTGCTGCATGTGGGTGTGGTGTCATGACTAACATAAACTAGAACTACACTCGGTAGAGTGCAGACCTTCGCAAACACGACATTTGTCACCATGGAAACCAATAGATGTTATTGATCCACCACACCTTCTATCGTTTGTCATGGTCGTTTGATGGCGACTGTCAAAATAAAAGTATCAGGTCCAGGAGAATACGGACTGGGAGTCATGACACCACGGAGGAAACTTGGTTCTGATTGGCTCTACTGAGCATGTGCAGAACTGAGAGTTACGACGGCCGTGGAGAGCATCACCAGTAACTAAGTACTTGAAGCCATGGAAACGGGGCCTCAGCCGCCGCCACAGTCCACGACCCAGTCCACGACCCAGTCCACGACCCAGTCCACGACCCAGTCCACGACCCAGTCGAGCAGCTTTCAGGAGTGAAACGTAAAGGTTCTGCGGGCATTAGCCCGTCGAGCTAAAGAGCGGCGAATCGGGCGGAGACTGAGACTAAATGTGACGCAGGTGCTTCGTTCCGGAGCGTCTGTCCTCGCCCCGTGGCGGCGGGCGCTCCGCCTCTTTCACGGGTCGGCGAGCCGCCGGTGCGGCCGTCCGAGGGAGGATTCCTGAGACACCTTGAGAAACACGCCGCCGCCTCGGCCCCTCTGAAGTGCTTCACCTCCCTGGCAGCAGTTGTTCCGACGCTTCAACACACACACACACACACACACACACACACACACACACACACACACACACACACACACACACACACACACACACACACACACACACACACACACACACACTAAGCGTGCCCCCCTCCCGTGACCACGTTCTGACCTCATTCCAGTCACCTGCTGCTGAGACCGTAGCTAACCTGCCCTCCCACCGGAAAATCAGCCGCCCTTTTTTTTTTTTTTTCTTCTTCTTCTCTTCTTCTTCTTCTTGTTTCTTTATAAACGCTCTCGGGTCGCCTCACACATACCTTGAGTCTTTCACATGTTTGTGCCACCCGGGCCGTTTTGCGGCGTCGCCGTAAAGAGAGCGGAATGAAAACCAGCTTTCAAAGTTACATCCTGTTGGAGGAACAAAGCGCGGCGGGAAACGAGCCCCCCGAGATCCGCCGGCCACTCTCAAACTTTTGGAACATTTATGCTGCTTTAAAAAAAAAAAAAAAAAAAAAATGTCTTTCTTTCTCTCCCCTTGATATTCGGTCCGATGAATGAATTTTGTTTGCCAGAACAATCGGGGCTCTCCATTGTGAGTCCCTCCTCAGAACATGTGGGGATTTTGCGGTCGCAGTATTGAGTTTCCCAGTTTATTAGCGGGTCAGTGTGACGTGGGGACGTCTTGTGTCTCACACTGTTAAAACCTTTAAAGGAGCAAATGATGCGTAAATGTAGTGTTTCCATGTGCCGGGGGGACGAGGCGCTTCCCCGACGTTGTCTTTAGCCGCGAGAGGAAACGAGGCTAATCCCCCGCGCCGGTTATTTTAACCGTTAATAGCGGCTCGGGCGGCGGCGGCGGCGGCGGCCCCTCGTCAAATCTCCCCGATATTTCTTTCATTTGTTTCTCTGGCCGCCATTAGTCGCGGCCGGGCCGATCAAAGGCCGGCGCTCGGGCGGTTGCATGTGAACCGGCGTCCACTTGCAATGACATCCACAAAGCAGAATGAAATATGAAATATCGAGTTTCCGCGGATGCGTGGACTTGTAAAAAAGAAAAAAGAAAAAAGAGCGAGAGGGAGAATCCAGGGGAACAGGAGGGTTTTCACACTGGGTAATGTGAAACATTTGGTTCAGCTTGTGGGCCTCGGCCGGGGGGAGGGACGGGGGGGGGGGGGGGGGGGGGGGGGGTAGTAAAACCAGAAGCAGCCAGTTGAAACAACTGCTGCTGCACAGCGACGCTGATTTAGACGTCATTCTGTTTCTGCTGCTGCTGCAGGAGGACAGACGCTCAGAGGAAACAAGGTTCACTTTCTACTCTTCCTTCACTTCAACACCTTAGAAACTCACTCCAGTGAGCTGAGAGTTCATATTCTAACACTTTTATTAAGGTTCTTCCAGCAGGCGGAGCAGCCCATTGAATCATCACCAATTTAAACTCTTTTCTTAAATTAAATTAAATACAAAAGTGAAGTAAATGTGGACAAAACCTGCTTCAATTACAGTAAAAAACCAACAAAAGTCGTGTTATTAATGACATTTTCAAGTAAAAGCACAAAATTGTCAAAATCACACTCAAATACCAATAAAAGTATATATTTTTTTTAATTCTCAAATACTATATTTGTGGCTATTGTGCCTAATACATTCTGTTTTTCAAAGGTGAAAAAAGTGTTTAAACTGCTTAAAAAACACTAAAAAGTATGATGGAAGTTGTTATTACTGAAATATCCAAGTAAAAGCACAGAATTGGTAAATACTATGAGTATTTCTTACTTTTAATCTTGTTACATTTGTTGTGTTATCATGTTATCCAAGCGAAACTACATTTTCAAATACTATCAGTATTTATTACTGTTTAGCCTAAAATGTTGATTTAAAATTTTTATTTTTAATTATTATTATTCTGTTTGTTTTTGTGTACATGTTCATAAATAAATAAACACATGTAAGGAATACTCTGAAGGAATTAGTTTCTCGTGGGTGAAAAGATCAGGAAATGTGTACAAAACTGCTTAAATCACAAATATCTACAAAAGTTTTTTTTTATTTTTAAGATATACTCAGTATTTGTGACTATTGCGCCTGAAAAAAATATTTTACAAAGGTGGAAAAAAACTGCTTAAATTACTCTAAAGAGAATGATAAAAGTTGTGTTATTAATGAAATATACAAGCAAAAGTACATTTTCCAATACTATCAGTATTTATTACTTTTGAGGCTAGAATTGGGATGTTCATCTTTATTATTATATATTTTTTTATTATTCTATTTATTTCTTAAGTTTTTTTTGTAAATGTTCGGGAATAAATAACTACATGTGAGGAATACATTTGTTTGTGTGAAAATGAGCAGGAAATGTGTACAGAACTGCTTCAATCACACTCAAATACCAATAAAAGTGTTTTTTTTTACAAAATTCTCAAATCCTGGAAAACTATAAGTATTTCTGATTATTCATCTTGAAACATTTGTGTTTCATCGGTGGAAAAAGTGATGAAAAGTGTTTAAATTACAATGAAATGCCAACTAATGGGGTGAAATATCCAAATGAAAGAAGAAAATTCTTAAATACTATGAGTATTTGTAACTACTGAGCTCAAATATGTTTGTTTAAATAAGACCTTAGAAGTAACTAAGTATTCTGATTTTTAACGGACACATTTTGACATCTTCAGAGAATTGTATTACTTAGAAATTATAAATGATAAATATTACTTGTTACTTACTTGAAAATTACTCTAAAGATTTCTGTTACAGAGATTTTTATTATATTTTTTTTAAAGCTTCGCGAGTTTGAACCTTGAGGAATTTTAACGACGGCTAACGTTCTGGCTGGCTGCGTGCCGTCGGGGCTTCCAGTCGCTTCCTCTGTATTTTATTTACTGTATTAGTTTTCATTACACTGTTTGTTGTCAGTTTGAGGATCGACGAGGCTCATAACACCCCCTTGTGGTCCAGAGTGGTACTAAAAAACCAGCCAGGTTTAGTCTTCATGTTGATTCAATGTAAAGCTAAAGTCCAGATGATTTTCAAACTGAACTTGTTGGGCTGAATTTGATTCAAAGATAACGTGAAAGCGTGCAACATAAATAAAGGTAATTGTGAAAGCAGAGGATCGGGTTGAGTTGATAGATGCGACTTAAACTGCCGGCTGCCGCACGTGATGGATCCACAAGCCGTCCGAAGAACAAAGCGCCGTCCCGGACGAACAGCCACTCCGGACCAAATGGGTCACTTCATCACCGCGTGGCAATCAGCTGTTAATTTGGTGTCGGGTTCCCTTGTGTCAACCCACCTCATCTCACCATAAATACTGCAAGAAGCAGACAGGTTCAGAGTGTGTGTGTGTGTGTGTGTGTGTGTGTGTGTGTGTGTGTGTGTGTGTGTGTGTGTGTGTGTGTGTGTGTGTGTGTGTGTGTGTGTGTGTGTGTGTGTGTGTGTGTGTGTGTGTGTGTGCGTGTGTGTGTGTGTGTGTGTGTGTTGTCCTTAAAAACAAAGCAGCAGACTTTGTTCCACTTAGTGTTGACCGAGACAGGTGTGGCGTGGTCGTTGACCTGGAGAGGCTAAAGCTGTGTCAGCAAACGAAGAGGCGAGGAGGTCGCCGGGCGGCTGGGAGGGTCTGGAGCTGCAGGAAGCCCGGCTTTATCTGTTCAGCAGGCAGAGCGTCGGGTCGGGAAGAACCACGACCTTAACCTCTTCATTGCTTCCTGTGTTTGCTTTTTTTCGTTTGTTTTCTCCAGCTGCGGGGAGTGAGGGGGGGGGGTCGGTCGGAGGGGGTGGGGTGGGGGTGGGGGGGGGTAGAAACACACATAGTTTAATGTGTGGAGAAATAAAACTTCAACGTCACGTGACTTAAAGAGAAGATTTAGTTTTAAAAATGTTATTCAGTTTGTCATGTCAAGAAGTGGGCCAATCAGGGAGAAATGTAGTGTGTGTGTGTGTGTGTGTGTGTGTGTGTGTGTGTGTGTGTGTGTGTGTGTGTGTGTGTGTGTGTGTGTGTGTGTGTGTGTGTGTGTGTAGCATTCGCAGCAACATATAGCCTTCGTATATCGTTTGCGTACAACTGTGAATGAAGCTCGTTAGCCCGTTAGCTCGTTAGCCCGTTAGCCCGTTAGCTCCCTCTGCTGTTACACGTTATCGTTCAGATCACATGACTCTGGTACTCTGTTACTCTGGTATTCTAGTACTCTGTTACTCTGGTATTCCGGTACTCTAGTACTCTGTTACCTGGTACTCTAGTACTCTGGTACTGTGTTCAGGTGATGAGCGATACACTCCAGGTCCTTGGATCTTTAGCGACGTGCGCTCAGCGTTAACAGTTTGAAAAACAATTCCCAGGAGGTGCAGGTGGGTCGTTTCTTGTGTAGTTCTTGTACTCGAGCACTCAAACCGCCGCCATGGTAACAATTTACAGCCTCGTGAAACTTCTACAACAACCCAGTCGAATGGGTCCAGATCTACAGAGGCTGGTGGAGCTTTAACACGAATCTAAACCTCCCAGGACTCACTTCAGATTCTTCATCTGCTTTGAATCCACATGAAAAGATTAGTGCTAATCTCATGTTTTATTTCCGATGTAAATGCTTCTGCCAGTTTGTAACCGTATTTCCTACAAAATGAGATCATGGCTCATAAAAGATGTCTTCATGTTGACTTCATCTGTTGCCATGGCTTCTCCACTTAAGCTCTCGCTGCTCTCAGCTCATCAAATTGGATTCCTGCAGGATCGAGGCTCATGTTCCAAACTCGTGTCTCCAGTTCGGGGAGGATTTTGACCAATCTGAACATTTTACAGGATGGTGGGTAATAAGAAATAAAACCGCATTTTTAAAAAGAGAGGGAGGAGTTCCCTATCAGAGAGCAGCTTTCTTTAGCGTGGAGAGTTTCCTGGTTTCCCTCTGAGATCTGATTCCACCCCGGCGATGGTTCGTCCTCCTGCAGGAACGTTTTTTCTGTATAAATCTTAAGGTGGGAAAACTAAAGTTATAAACTAACGTTAATCCTGGGAAACAAAGTCAGAAATGCAAAACAGAACCAAAACATCAATACTTAAGATGCCACATGCTGTTTAACTGATTCACTTGTTAAGATATTGTATTCAAACCTTTAGTAATAATAATAATAATAATTATTATTATTATTATAATTTTTTTTAAATATATATTATTATTATTAGTGGTATTAGTATTGTGGTAATAATAATAATAATAATAATAATAATTATTATTATTATTATTATTATTATTATTTTTATTATTATTATTAATAACAACAACAGTGCTACTAACAATAACAACAATAATAATTATTATTATTATTATTGTTGTTGTTATTATTAGTGGTAGTAGTATTGTTATAATAATAATAATGATAATAATATAAGAACAATAACAACAATACTACTACAACTACTACTACTACTACTACTACTACTACTAATAATAATAATAATAATAATAATAATAATTATTATTATTATTATTATCATTATTATAAATTTTTTTATTATTATTGTTATAATTTTGAGTGGTAGTAGTATTGTTGTTGCAATAATAATAATCATTATTATTATTAATAATAATAACAATAATAATAATAATGATAATTATTATTATTATTATTATTTTTTTATTATTATTATTATTGTTGTTATTATTATGAGTGGTAGTAGTATAGTTGTTGCAATAATAATAATCATTATTATTAACAATAATAACATTAATAACAACAATAACAACAATAACAATAATACTACTACTACTACTACTACTACTACTACTACTACTACTACTACTAATAATAATAATAATAATAATAATAATAATAATAATAATAATAATAATAATAATTATTATTATTATTATTATTATCATTATTATAAAAAATTTTATTATTATTGTTATAATTTTGAGTGGTAGTAGTATTGTTGTTGCAATAATAATAATCATTATTATTATTAACAATAATAACAATAATAATAATGATAATTATTATTATTTTTTTTATTATTATTATTATTATTGTTGTTATTATTATGAGTGGTAGTAGTATAGTTGTTGCAATAATAATAATCATTATTATTAACAATAATAACATTAATAACAACAATAACAATACTACTACTACTACTACTACTACTACTACTACTACTACTACTACTAATAATAATAATAATAATAATAATAATAATAATAATAATGCATTTTATTTGTCTTGCACTTTACATTAGTAAAAGCCCACGTTCATGATACGACAGGTCAGAAGTCAGTTGTGTTTTGACTAAACAAGACTGACACGCTCGTTTACATGAAGTGAAAACGTTTCATTTTTGCCCACCAGCCCAACGCTGAGTCACTTAAAGTCGTGCAAACGGGGCCGGAATCAAATGTTTGTCTTGGGGTTTTGTCGAGTCTTGAAAAGTCGTCTGAACTCAGGTTTCTGTTGTGCTGTCCTGGTATTGCTCCCGTCGCTCTCCGTCACGGTCCACTGATGTCCTGTAACTCGACACTCATCGAGAGGACGTGGAACGATTCCCGTCCAAACGCGTTTTTATTCCGGAGACTCGGTTCACTTGTTCAGGCTTCATTAGGCGTCAGGTGCTTCTCCGCCGGGGTGTGAGAACACGAAGTCGAGGCTCCAGAGGAACATTCACACCGACGATTCCCCGGTTCCACCAGTATCGAATGAAGGCGTCAGCGGGCCTGTCGGCCCCGCACCCACACCGGGACTCATTTTCACTTTAGAAGTATTCTGACATGATGTGTTCATACATATTGATTATTTTTTTTGGAGTACAGAGCCAAACCGCAAACCCACGAGGCCACTTATATGAAGAAACCACTCAAATAAATCCTTTTTTCAGCTTGTTGGATATTTTATAATACGTTGAATATCATTAGAAGCACGATGGTCGTCACGTTATTTATTCTCTGGACAAGAAAAACTTTCATTGAGTACAAGAAAAGATTCCAACAATAAAGAATGAAGTAAAGCCGTAGTAGTAGTAGGCTGAGCTGATTTACTTCCCCTTTCAGGAAAAGCTATTTTAACAATCTTCTAAGTTCAGATCCAGCTACTCTCTACCACATGAATCTAATAAACTTTGGACACGAGGTGACGTCTGCTGTGTGCCGACTGGACCAAGACAAGAAGCTGAATCGCAGCTCCCGTGTTCGCCAGTCGACAAGATGTCAAAGTAAAGCGCTGCGTCGTCGATTCACGAGAAACAAACTAGTGAAACGTGAACGGAGCCTCGTCCTCGGGGCGTTTATGTGTTTGGAGGGAAATCCTAAAAAAGCTTTGGTTTACATCCAACATACTATTTTTACCTGTTTTTCCATCGCAGCCTCTGTTTGGGTTTTTATCTCCAGAGTGACTCCGATCAGGTGGTTTTCACTTTCGCCAAAGAAAGTTGAGGCGGACGTTTTGGTTTGTTTGTATTTGACCAAGTTTTTGTTAAAACTATTAAACCCACATTGCATGAAATTGTGATGATTTGTTATCATCCGAGGACCAACTGATTAGATTTTAGGACCATTTCGAATAAATTCCAGAAAACTGTGAACAAACCTCTCGTGCAAGGCGGATGAGAGAGGCTCCCCATGGAGGGGATCAGCGTCTGTTGCCATGGAGACGCTCCCTGCGCGGTGTTTCCCTCAGTGATGTAGCTACCTGACAGGCTGGTTAGCATCGATATGAGCTAACGGCTAACACGCTAGTGATGCTAACTCGGTTACGCAAACAAATGTGGCGTTGGCGAAAGTCTGCTCTACCGAGTGTAGCTCTAGTTTCATCCTTCGTTTCTATTGGTCAGTTAGTCGACGCCGGTTGCAGCAGCGTCTCCATCACCACACATTTGATGGCAGGTTTGTCTTTGGTCGCCATGACAACGGGCATCCCTGAACCGTCTCACAGCGCCGCAGGACCACAGAAATCGACGTGGTTCTCTCAACAGTGTTTATCTTTGCAGTGGCCTTAAAACACGCTGGACAGAGTCACTCTAAACCACAGCAGACAACACGTTAACGTCATTATCAGATGTGCTGAAAGTGAACTGGAGTTGTCGTCTTAAAAAAAAAAAAGAAATAGACTTTGCATGTGTAGCAGAAGTTTGCAGCGCTGCTGTCAGAGTCCTCGCTGTTTCCAGCTGCTCGCTGCCGCTGAGGGACACTTATCAACCCTGGCACACACACACACACACACACACACACACACACACACACACACACACACACACACACACACACACACACACACACACACACACACACACACACACACACACCCTGGTTATTGCTTATTTCCTCACATCATTTAGCGCCTCTGGAGCACCTGGGGTTACCAGACAAGACCTTCTCAGTTACACTCCACCAGGTTGCGTCGCTCCGCTCTACCAAGCGCTCTCAAACCGCAGAGCTGTTTTATTCTCCTCCGGCTCGGGATTAAGTTATATGAGGACTGTCAGTGTTTCTTTGATGCGACGCTCGGTCAACAGGAATGGTTTCAGCATGTGCTTGAAGCCTCCACTCCTTTACTGCCGCTGCTTCTCAGCAACGGCTCTTTGTTCTGAAACCCAGTCAGAGTGCAATTACATCTGTGGCCAGACGAGATCGGAATAAAGCTTTTTAAATCATATCTCATTAGTAAGTAGATAGATAGATAGATAGATAGATAGATAGATAGATAGATAGATAGATAGATAGATAGATAGATAGATAGATAGATAGATAGATAGATAGATAGATAGATAGATAGATAGATAGATATTAATTCAGTTTATTCAATATTATAATGAATATTATGTACATGTCAGTGTCCATTCATCGTGGACTTTAACATCTTGGTGGACGTCCTCCACTCAGAAACTCTTTTATCAGCATGGTTGCTTCTTATTTTGTTTTAAATCATCGCCCCACCTTAGATCTCCAAACTAAAGCCTCAGACTGTTGGTTTGTTGGAATTTTACTAAAATATGGAACTCTTCAATACTGGCACTCGTACGTCCACACCGGGGCGTTTTTGCGTTTCTTCTTCAAATGTAACAAAGAAAACAACCATCTAACTCGTCTTCATTTCCACAGTTCATTTATTTCCGACCTGTTTGATGTCAAAGACAAGACTCTTCTTCACGAGCTGCTCCTGGGCCTCGCCTGATTAGTTCTGGGTGAAAATGACGCCCCGCAGGGGCGAAGCTCTCAACCATAAAGATACGTTTTGTACCAAGTCTTACTTCATTGACCCATAAAGTGAAGACCACTGTGTCAGTCTGGACTCCTCTCTTCAACGTTTCACCAGTTCTCTCAACACCGTTTGAATCAGAGTAAACTCACTCAGCTCACGATACACGTGTGTGCGTGGTTTCATTACACAAACAAATAACAGCTCCCTCTAGTGGCCAAACATGAAAACTCCCATCGTTTTCAGCGTTTCTGCCGTAAAGAGACATCGTTTTCAAAACCTCGCCGTGTGAACACCAAACGTTTGTGAAACAAAAATGTAAAAATAAAAACTGATGTGTTATCACTTCGTCTCAGTAACATTAGCATTAGCATTAACATCCAGGCCGCTGCAGAGCTGCGGTCTCTCATGGTTCTATTCCTGCAGCTTGACCAAGTCGAATAGTTTTTCTCCACAGTGGCTACGAGCTTTAGCTTCCCTTCCTGAGAGCTGTCTGCATGTTTCCCAGTACAAGTTCTTCTGAGAAAATAACAATGAATGTACAACGACTTCCACAAGTCTTTCAGGGCGCGTTCACATTCCTGTTTGGTCCGGATCAGATTCCTATTTGGTCCGGATCACATTCCTGTTTGGTCCGGATCAGATTCCTATTTGGTCCGGATCAGATTCCTATTTGGTCCGGATCACATTCCTGTTTGGTCCGGATCAGATTCCTATTTGGTCCGGATCACATTCCTGTTTGGTCCGGATCAGATTCCTATTTGGTCCGGATCAGATTCCTATTTGGTCCGGATCACATTCCTGTTTGGTCCGGATCAGATTCCTGTTTGGTCCGGATCAGATTCCTGTTTGGTCCGGATCAGATTCCTGTTTGGTCTGGATCAGATTCCTGTTTGCTCCGGATCACATTCCTGTTTGGTCCGGATCACATTCCTGTTTGGTCCGGATCACATTCCTGATTGGTCCGGATAACATTCCTGTTTGGTCCGGATCACATTCCTGTTTGGTCCGGATCACATTCCTGATTGGTCCGGATCAGATTCCTGTTTGGTCCGGATCAGATTCCTGTTTGGTCCGGATCACATTCCTGTTTGGTCCGGTTCACATTCCTGTTTGGTCCGGATCAGAGTCTCTTCAGGGAAAAACCGTTTTGTTTGGACGACGTGAACGATCCCACCAACTGTGAACCAGAGCAAAGAAGATCTCTGGTCCCTTTAAAAACCTCGGTCTCGGTTCGCGTGCACGCGATCGTTCCAGCGGACGGAGTGAGAGGACGTGACGCAGTGTGCAGTGCATTCTGGGTAGTAAACAAACAAGGCTAACCGCGCAAATCAGAAGAAGCAGAAAGAAAAAGTTGGGAAATATCTGCCTGGCAGATGTGGAGTAGAGAGGAAGAAGTAGTGAGGCTCATTGATATCTGGTCTGAAGACTTTATATCACGGTTGTTTGTGGCTACCCATTAGCCACGGGCTAAAACCAGCTACCACCCCAAACCAGCAGCTGGTGTAACTGCGTGACGTTTTCCAGGCAGTTTGATCTGGTTTCTAAAGTGAATGTGAACGCCACCAAACCAAATGAAGGGGTGAAAAGTTGTACTTCTTGCCTCCCCCCCCCCCCCCCCCCCCCCCCGGAGATAAAGCTGCTTAGGAAATAAACACGTTGAGCATCGTTACCTCATCTAATGTGACACAACGTGTTTGAAGTACCAACACAGCTCTGCCCATTATTCCCCCGCTGCAAAAAAACAAATGCCCGAGGTACCGACCAATCACAGCGCGACTTCAACCCCACCAGAGGAGAAGCTGAGGAACAGAGTACCGGGGTCTGCTGGGGTCAGAAACACGAGAGGCGCTCGCCTCTTGTCTTCGGAGCGTTTGGTAACACGAGTCGCTGGGAGAGTACAGAGGTATTTGCGTGTGAAGTGTTAAAATTAATATGCGTTTCCTGCTCCCATCAGCACTCCATATTTTGCCCCAAAGCGAGCTCGCCCTCCTCGCTGTCAACTTGTGTGTGTGTGTGTGTGTGTGTGTGTGTGTGTGTGTGTGTGTGTGTGTGTGTGTGTGTGTGTGTGTGTGTGTGTGTGTGTGTGTGTGTGTGTGTGTGTGTGTGGAGGGGGATGGGGGGGATGGGGGGGATGGGGGGGGGTACAACCTTGTTAGTCGGTGGTTCATGTCTGAAATGTAAAACATCAATTTGGTTTTATTTGTTGTGGCGTTAACATGTTGTCCCTGAGCGTTCACAGGTTTTCTCTCGGGATGCACCGATACTGTGTGTGTCTGTGTGCAGAGCAGCATCACACCATGATGGTACCTCCCCATGCTTGTGTGCAGGCTGGACCTTTCCAAAGAGCTCTGCTTTAGGTTTGAAGGCCACAGAAAACAGAGGTGGTCTGTTTCTCCTCTTTGACCCAGTGAAGAACATTGCAGAGCCACAGTGAAGAACAGGAGGACGCTCTAGAAGTCAGATGGACCAAACTGCAGCCCGCCATTCATTTCTTATTTAATTACAGCAAATTCCAATAATATACCGGAATATGGCCGGAGCATGAAACTTGACTCAGTCATCCGTCTGGAAAACACAGCTTCTAAAATATATGTACAGTAGAACCTCAGACGAGGGGAACCAATGAGAGCAGACACCCAACTGAGACCGATTTTAAGTGTTAACACACCCTAATGAGCAGACAGTCTACCCACAATGCAGTTCTGCTGGGACTCCTCTGTGTACCACAACAAACAAAACTTATTTAAAGTTCATTATAGCAATATTTTACAGTAATGAAAGATGGAACTGGACTGTATGTGGCCCCGAAGTAAATTATTTAATACAGCTTGTATATATAAAATATGCGTATACATGTATATATGGTATACCTGGTATACATCTTTATATTGGTTCAGCTATGTGCTTTTATACGAGTATTTTTCTTCAATAACAAATTTGTTGTTTTTGTTCCTTTAATATCAACTGATCCTACAATTTATCATCACGTCACAATGTAGTATTTAGTATTCCACAATGTAGTATTTAGTATTCCACAACTTAGTATTCAATAATCAACAATTCATTAGAATGAACCATTTAGAGTTGACCTTATCAAAATAAATAAATAAATAAATAAATAAATAAATAAATAAATAAATAAATAAATAAATAAATAAATAAATATATATATATATATATATAAATAAATAAATAAATAAATAAATAAATAAATAAATAAATAAATAAATAAATAAATAATATATATGTATGTATGTATATATTAAAAGGTTTAGACACCCTTGTGTTGAGACTCGACAAAGATTTTGATTGAAGGCAATACTAGTTTGACGAAGTATTATGGAGAAGTATTATGGCTATATGCTCTATTGACTCACCTAGATTTCCTTATACGACCAGATTTATCTGATTATCTGTCCTGGGAGTATTTTACAAACCTTCACACCACCAGAAAGCAGAAGCTGCTTCTGTTTCTCCTGCTGGACTTTAATTATTTGCTTCACATTGTTTAGTGCTGCTTCTCCGTCTAGAGTTGGAAACCCTAAAAAATACAAATCAAATAAATAAAAAAATTCAACCTGAACTTTTTCGGGTCACGTAACTCAAGAGTGTCGGCCGTCTTTGCTGCGACTGAACTTTTATTTTGTTTGATTTATTATTATACTTGTAAGAACCGTGGACAGCTGGAGAACCTTGTGGTCTTTGAGGATCAGAACAGGCCAACAGAATGGATCCTAGTTAAGGTTTGCTGAGCACCTTGTGAGATCCGTCAGGCAGTAAAACATCTCTGCATGTTCAGGACACAAACACACTCATCCCGTCGGGGCTGGCGGCGAGTCAAAGTGACCCCCGGGTTTCCAGGCTCAGATCCTGAGCTGAAGGATTTACTGGCAGACATGTTGCTTCTTTACTGACCCGGCTCCTCTTTGGTACTGAATGATTCTCCTCCCGTCTTCACCTCCCCGTCAATATCGCTCTGCATCACTTTTCCTCTCATCTGTGATGAAATGAAGCAGAAACCAAAGATTCACACTCATTTATCACCGACACGCCTTCGTTTCTACAGAAATAAATTGAAGGTTAAAAGTAATGAATTTGGTTTTTAGTTTGTTTGGAGCAGATTTCAGCCTAAACCAAACATTTCCAGTCGGACTGAGATCAGAAGTCGTCGCTGGCCCTTTAAAAGAAGCCGTTCCTGCGTTGGTTTGGACGTCTGCTCGCCATCTTTGTCTCGTCATCTTCAACTCAAACCAAGTTTTCTTACACTGAGTCGGACATTTCGCTCTAAAATCTCTTGATAATTCTCTGATTTCATGATTCCTGCGATACGGTCAAGTCCTGTAATACCCCAAGCAGCACAGCAGCCCCACAGCATGATGGTTCCTCCACCATGCTCAGCTGTTCCCTTCTTTAACGTCACTGTAAACAAGTTTCCCAAAAAAAAGCTCTATTTCTGTTTCTTCTGTCCACAAAACAATTTCCCAGAAGGACTGCGGTTTGTTAACCATCACTCCTTCCTTTTGATGTCTTTCTCATCACTTTCACCAAGTTCAGCGCCGACAAACAACGGCGAGCACGAGAACGTCGCAGCGCTGGTAAAAACCAGTTCTCCACCACCGCGGCCTGGATAACACGCTGTGGGTTTGTTTACCGTGGCTCTGGTGGCTGTCTGGCCGCCGGCTCTTCTCGCCCTCATGGAACCGCCATGACAAAATCTCCACAGCTCAGCAGTTTTTCCTGGAGAGAGAAAATGTCATCATAACAGATCTGTGTGATGAGCAGAAGCAGAAAAATGAGATCCAGGTTGTAACAAATAACTTTTCTTGAAATCTGGGCATCTCCTCCAGAAACATTTCGGCAAATGAAAATAAAAAAAAAAAGACATCTGGGAGGAGAAAACAGGACGTGGTTCACCCATCGGAGGAGTCAGGACCTTTTATTATGTCAATTCTATGCTATTTCATACCATTTTATTAGAATGAAATGAATTTGAAATCGTCTGATGAGGATTTACTTTGGAATCTAGAGCGGAAAATCACAACAAAACCCAATCAAATGACTGTTTTATTTGCAAAAACCTTCACCTAACGTGGCTCTCCACAACAAATATTTTTGGCATTTTCACCCTAATGAGAAAAACACTGGTTTTCCTGAATTGCACCAACTATGTGCCTCCTACAGGAAATAAGCCGTCGACCCGAGACTTTCCAGAAAGTTCCCAATAGTTTATTCCCGCCTCCTACAAATGTGGATATAATCTGTCGGGATTCATTCTCAATCTTCTGATGACTATTCCATCTGCCACGGGGTGAACACATGAACCTTTATCAATATCAAAACCTGAACTGATCAGATGGACTTTAAATCGGTAGTTTGCTGAAGAAAAGCTTCTTATTGTGGTGGCAGGAAACAAATGTCGGAGACCTCTCTCGCTGTAAGATTGTCAGCAAATATTTTCCAGGTCCAGAGGAAGAATTCAACGTGGGGAAGGATCTCTGACATGTACATGTATGGTTCTGTTGTAAGATTATGCTCAAGATTGATTTTTAACTGAAATTTCTCCTAAACACAGTAATGAAAACCGCCTGTTCAGATGCTGGACGTGCATGTGAAAGGAATCAAGACTGAAGGAACGGTATGTTTGCTATTGAAGGCGTATGGCCAGGCTGCCTCACAAAGTGCTGGAAACCAACACTGTATTATGATATTATCATATATAACATTAGAACCACATTAATCTACAAACTCTGCTACTTGGTGTCAACGGACAAAAGTGCCGCCTGCGTTTTAGGCTGCCGGCGCTGAGAGCCACTGAAAACACAACTTTCTGAAAACGGCTTCCAAGGTGGAACTTTTAGGAAACAGTCACCGTAATAACAATCAAACTTGGTAGTTTTATTTTGACAGTCACCGTAATAACAATCAAACTTGGTAGTTTTATTTTGACGGTCACCATATTAACAATCAAACTTGGTAGTTTTATTTTGACAGTCACCATAATAACAATTAAACTTGGTAGTTTTATTTTGACAGTCACCATAATAACAATCAAACTTGGTAGTTTTATTTTGACAGTCACCATAATAACAATTAAACTTGGTAGTTTTATTTTGACGGTCACCATAATAACAATCAAACTTGGTAGTTTTATTTTGACAGTCACCGTAATAACAATCAAACTTGGTAGTTTTAGTTTGACAGTCCCCGTAATAACAATCAAACTTGGTAGTTTTATTTTGACAGTCACCATAATAACAATCAAACTTGGTAGTTTTATTTTGACAGTCCCCGTAATAACAATCAAACTTGGTACTTTTATTTTGACAGTCACCATAATAACAATCAAACTTGGTACTTTTATTTTGACAGTCACCATAATAACAATCAAACTTGGTACTTTTATTTTGACAGTCACCATAATAACAATCAAACTTGGTGGTCTGTCCACTAGAATGTCCGTGTTCTCTCAGTGTTAATGTTGTGTGTGTGTGTGTGTGTGTGTGTGTGTGTGTGTGTGTGTGTGTGTGTGTGTGTGTGTGTGTGTGTGTGTGTGTGTGGCCTCATTACAAACACAGAACTAGAACAGGTGGAGTTTAGACCTTTGCCAGCGCCACATTTGTCACCATGGAAACCAGCGGATTAGAAGCTTATTAATCCACCACCTGCTCGTTTGAATCACTGTTAAATGTTAAAGTTTCCTGATGTTCTGTTGGTTCCCTTTCCTTTGTGTTACTTGAACGCACCACTGGAGTGAGTTGGCCTGTGATTGGCTGAGAGTGGAGAAGGGGGGCGGAGCAAACAGTGTGCTAGCATACGGCTACATACGGCTGCATACATACCAATTAATAAATACACGAGGACACCAACATAGCCTTTGCCCCGACTTTCATTGGCGACGGTAACAACAGCACCAACTAGTGGTGAAGACGTTGTTTTCAAAACATTCCAGTGTAAACGTGCAACTTTTCTGAAAGGAAAACAAGAAAACGACGCGTTTTCACTTGACACCTGGAGAAGCGTTTCACTGAGCGAATTTGTTTTGTAGGATTTTGTCGTGGGTGAAAGTGAAAACCAAAGAAAAGCGTGACTCGACTCTCCTAAATGTTTGGAGTTTTACACCTGACAGCCTGCAAACGGTTTCACTGTAAGAACAAAAAATACCTGAAGACCCTGAATTTGTAAAAAAAAACTAAAGCTTCAAGTGAAAAAAACTAAGCAGTAAAACTCAGTCTCTTAAATTTGACTCTTCTTTCGCACATGATTTTATTGCAGTAGAACAAACAAATACAAAAACATTTTCACCCAAAATTTTATTAAATAGAAATTTGAATCCGTAGTAATCACGTCTTGTAACCGATCACTTTTATTTATCCTATACTACGTCGTACGCTCTCATCTGTGATCGTGACACATGGCAATAAGATGTTTGCTGGTCTGAAGTTTTTTTTCTTTCTTTTTCATCCTCGTCCTTTGTCTCCCTCGTCCATGTCTTTAACTTAGATTACAGCTTCTGGAGCTGGAAGCAGCAGCACATCTGTAAGCCAGCGGAAATACCAAAATCTCGCATGCCTCTTTGATTGTTACATTCAAGATATCATGTGTGCTACCAGCTCTGCTGCTGCAAACCATTAGGCTCAGTAACTGGTGGCTTGTAAAATCCGCTTGGAAGTGGTGGAGACGAGGAGAAGGGGATGAGATGGAGATTCCACATGCTTATCCAAGGAGATGATAAACAAATGGAGAAGGTGATACAGTCGGAGTGATATATTGGGCACATGTGGGATCTTGGAACGAGAAGCAAGGATGAAACAGAGAGAGCGAGGGAGGGCAGAGGGGAGCCTCTGCTGATTTATTCTTCTCGGTTTTCGAGGCTTGTGTATCCGAGAACAAGATTAGTTCAGTAGATCACATCACCTCACATCCTTTTCACTTTTTCATCCCTGCAGATCTCGACTCGGCTCCACCGGCCACAGAAAACCACCTCCAGTCAGATTCTGCTGTATTTATACTCGTTGGGAAGCAACGATCTTTGGATTATTTATTGTTGATTCATTTTCTTACATGTCAACACATGATGCACAATTCCAAAATAAAACTAGAATTAGAAACTCTATTTATAATTAAAGCTGCAAGCAGCCGAGATCAGGACCTCACACTCTGGCCTCTGGCCCGTCCAGACGGATAATAAACACAAAACCGCTCGACTCGTCAAAAAGTTGAACAGAGTCATCGAGCAGGAGCGTCTCTGTTATTTAAATGTGTTTCGAAGCCGATATGATATTCGCCCTCAGAGGAGATAGCGTTTATGCGAGTGCCTTTTTGGGTGAAGATCTTATTTTGAAAGGCAAATTGCGGACTTCCTGTTGGATTTAGGTCATAGGTATCGGCGCGTGATTTTTAGGTCTTGATGAGACGAACAATTGAGTTTTGGTTGGATCTCTCTATGACATTCCTACTGGCCCTGGTGGCCGTTTTAGTGTTTCTAGGTGGCGCTAGAGAGCACATTTTGGGTTAATCTTTACATTGTCTTAAATATTTTGCCAGCCTTGATGAGCGTCTCACTTGGTAAACCTTTGAGCGTGTTTAGGGGTCAAGTTTGGGCTCAATGACACGTCAAGAGTGGAAGAAAAAAGAATAATAATAATAATCATAAACATAAACATAAACATAAACATAAACATTACAAAAACAAAAGGGTCCTGGCACTCCGGGCTCCGTCCCTGATCATTTCTAGTTATTCATTTCTATACACCTGCACTTCCTCCATCCCAGATGAAACAACGTCTATATATCTTTGGTCCTACGTTGCTGCGAGACGGTTCAAGGACGGCCGTTGTCATGGTGACCAAAGACAGATAAAATCCTGACGGTGTCAGAAATGTGTGGTGACGGAGACGCTGCTGCGACCGGCGTCGACTAACTGACCAATAGAAACTCAGGATGAAATGAGGAAGTGATCAGAGCCTCATTGGAGATAAACCCAGACAGAGGCTTCAAGGCTACGATGGAAAAACACGTTAAAGAAAAGTATATAAACAAAAACTTTAGGATTTCTCTCCAAACACATAAACGAGGATTAAGCACACGCTTGTGTTTTATTTTCTTGAACGATCGCGTCGACTCACGACAAAGCTGCAGATTCAGCTTGTTTTCTTCACTTCACGTCAGACGGACGATCAAATGATCAAAAGATCAAAAGATCAAAAGATCAAAAGATCAAAAGTTTTTCCATTTTCACTTGAAATGGCTGTAAACTGGTTCTAACTGACGGCCAAACTCTAACCCGCAGAGCGAGATGACTTATTCCCCAAGGATGAGCTTTTATTTGCCTCCAGTTTCTTACTTTAACACAAAGTGTCTTTCACAGAAACCTTTGTGCTCCTCAGGTTGTCAGCTTGTCTTGAAGTTTCTGACGGTTCCACTGAGGAGAACTCAGATGGTTCCATTCAAACAGCTCTTCTGCTTTGTCCGGGTCAATTTTCTTTCAATGTTTTCAAAGGTAAAAGTGAAGGAGCACTAAAATGTGAATGTTTCAGAGCACGAACTTCTTTCTGGATTATCGTTTTGTAGATGTCGGTTTCCGAGGTGAAGTGTGCAGATGAGGAGGTCGCCGACGGCCCGAGTAGGAGAACCTCCCGCAGAGATTAATGCACTGCTTTATACCTTCCAATCTAGTTTCCAGATCCCACTGCGCTTCCTTTATTGCTTTGCGAGCATTCCTGCTCCTATTGTAACCTGCTCGCACGGAAACGGCTGCGTCATCCAGCCCCGGCCGGCGGTGGCGAGGTGAAGTAGCCGGCGGAGCAGCTGGCCTCTGGCGGCGGCAGCAGATCTGGGCAGGTCATCAGCGGAGCCACATCAAGGCTCAGAGGCACTTCAGATCCTCGGCGTTAACTTTTATGGCAAGTGTTTATGCAAGGTCATGCACATTGACTTACACCTTTCTTTTATGTCGGGTTGGAGGGACACATGTGTCGGATGGAATTGTGTCTTGTTTGGGAATATCCGCTCGCCTTTCCCTGCTCTTCAGATCTTATTTACTATTTCTTTATTTCTTTTCTTTTTTAGAGACTGAGCCCGAAAGACCCGGCCAGGATCCTGTTGCATTTTTTTTGTTTCTTCATTCTTATTCCACCTCGTATATCAACCCAAACTTGACCCCCTAAACACGCTTACAGACTCACTGACTCTGGCCCGCTCATCAGGACCGGTGGAAAATAGAAGAAAATGTCAAAACTAACCCCAAGAGTGCAAAAATGTGCTCTGTAGCGCCACCTACAAACGCTAAAACGGCTGCTCAAAACTTCTGTACAACTTTTTGGTTACTCAAGGCGGTTCTGATATAATTAGCCGTGGGATTGGGCCAGAGGCCAGAGTGCGAGGTCCCGATCCAGGCTGCATGCAGCTTTAGTTATTAGGGACCGAGCCCGAAAGGAGGCAAGGTCCATGTTGTTTTTGAAAATGTTCTTCTTTCTTTTTATTATTCTGCCGTGTCATTAGACCCGATATTGACCCCCTAAACACGCTTACAAACTCACCACATTTGGCACGCTCATCAAGACTGGTGAAAAATGTATCCCCTCGATACACTAAAACAGCCGCCACGGCTCATAAGAATGTTGTAGGAGAATCAAAACAAAACCTACTTGTTCGCCTCATCAAGACCGAAAGATCACGTGCCGATACCCCGGCCTCAATCCAGCATGAAGTCCACAATTTGCCTTTCAAAATAAGATTTTCGCTCAAAATAGCTACACGCTACATGCTAAAGAATTTCAGGCTCACACACCAGTGATGCTACATGCTACATGCTAAACATGATTGAAGTGACTGATACTCTCATTCCCGTTAGCTCAGGCTACAGTCCACACTAGCATAGCGCTGAGCGGAGAGAGACGCTACGCTCTGCGCTATGCTAGTGTGGACTGAGGCCGTATGGAGGAGGCTCGTGGCAACACGTACCCACGTACGCATACTGTTTGTGTTCACAGTATGAATTAGGCTTTATGGCATTTAATAGGTACTCGTATTTAAACTCGGTATCGGCTAAAGGTTTGTACTCGTCCTTTATAAAAGTGTCATTTTTAGAACATTGCTGTGCAAACGTGAAACCTTTCTGAAACCTAAATGCAAAGACGATGTGTTTTCACTGGAAACGTCTTCGCGTGAACGTTGCCTGAATCACAGAGACGTTATTTCAACCACAAATTGTAGAATCACTGCAGTGGAAGGCAGGTCATCTCTCTCTTCAGTGTATTCACATTCCTTTTCTTAACCCTCGTGACCTCGGACCTGGGACAGTCCCTCCGGGGTGATTTGTGGCCTGCTGGGCTTCGTGCGTCTGGCGGCTCGTGTTTACGTAGCGGCAGCTCAGGGGATAGAGAGAGAGAGAGAGAGAGAGAGAGAGAGAGAGAGAGAGAGAGAGCGAGAGAGTGAGAGAGAGAGAGAGAGAGAGAGAGAGAGAGAGAGAGAGAGAGAGAGAGAGAGAGAGAGAGAGAGAGAGAGAGAGCGAGAGAGTGAGAGGGATGCTGGGATGACCAGCTGTCACACAGAGAAACAAACAGCGCGTTCAAAGGGCGAGCGACACACTACACCACCGGGCCGCTCCATCAGGGCTTCCACACGGGTTTCTGCGTTTATCAGGATGTTTTACACCTGCTGGCCGTTTGAAACGGGAATGAAAATAATACAACTTCAATTTACCCTCCTTGAGCGGCACACGCTCCGATTAAGGCTTGTTTACATGATGAAGTAGAAAAAAACTGATGTAGTTTCTATGTTGGACCACTAGTGGGTGCTGCTGTTCACTGTAAATATTAAAGCAGTAATATTTTCAGCTTTTCAACACTTTCATAAGGTCTCGTTGGTCCAACAACGTTGTAATCAAGGTTTATTATTTGAATATTGGATCATAGGAGCTACATTCAGAATCTGCTGTGTCTGTGTGAGCTGGACTGGCTCCGCCCACACATGCCCATCTTGAGAAGAGGAGGAAGTACTTCCTCACGTGGTGCCATGTGCCAGAGTAGAGCTGCCTAATTGTAGGAGGAGTCAAAGGGAGGGCCTACCTGGATTGGGATTGGCTAAACCCCCGATGACACTATATAGGGTTTGATTTCTGATTGGCTGGTTGGAGCAACACACTTTTTAAAAGCTGAAACAAGCCAGGGACAGAGAGGACAGACTGTCTTCACTTCTGGGACGTCAGTCCAGGTATGGGGACGAGTAGTACTGCTGGGGGACTGAGCCCGACCATTTCAAAAAGTCCCACTTTGGGAGCCGAAAAGTTGCGTTTTCAGCGGCTCCCAGCAGTGTTGTCAGTAAATGTAGAAACAAAACACCACAAAAGTTTTCCGTTTTCACTGAAAATGATGTCATGGCAGCGTAGGTTAAACACTGAAGCTTCCAGATTGAAATAAAGTGCAGAAAAGTGTGGATCAGATTAACGAGTTGTCCCACAAACTTCCATCTTCCAAAATGTGTCTGTTCTAAATCAGTGACTGCAAAACACGATCACATAGCCGAGGAAACGAGCACACCTGAGGTAATGTGATACGAGACGGTGCAGTACAAAGTCAATATTCACTCTCTTGACACTGACTGTTGGGGCTCGGAGCTCCAGCTGGGTGGGTCATCAGGCTGGAAGAGACCCGTGCAGGACGGAGCACAGATGGGGAGGAGGTCTGGGTCTTTTACAAGGCCTCGGCCCTCCAGAGACCACCCGGTCGCTGCACTATCAAGTCCTCTCACTAACACACTTTACAGGAGGCGAAGCTCATCGTCTGCCTCATTTAACCGTTACACCCCGGTGGGAAACAGCCAGATGCTGAGGCTCCGAGGTCCGGCAGTTTGTAGAGCAGGAAAAAACTGAATGGAAACAGACCCCAAGACCCCGGATCAATAAAGAAATAACACAAATACTGAACTTAAAAACACTACTAAGTGCTACACAAATAATTAAAATGGATGATCGGTTGTTGATCTATTTAGGATGTACCTTTACTAAAGGTGAGTGTTAAATATTAAAAGTCAATGAAAGACGATCTAAGAACCGGAGGCGCTGAGAATAGACTCTGACAGGCGCATTTTTTTTCAGCTAAATTAAATAAACTTGTCATAATTTATTGATCCCCTTGGGGAAGTTCCTTTTCTCTGCATTGACCCGTCAGTGTGTGTATTTCCGATGCTCCGGGGAGCTGCTGGGGGTCAAGGGTGGCGGTGGTGGTGGCCAGGGCGGTGGCCAGGGCGGTGGCGGTGGCGGTGGCCAGGGCGGTGGCCAGGGTGGTGGCCAGGGCGGTGGCGAGGGGCGGACGGAGGATTTTCCACCTGATGCCTTCAGAAAGTCGCTCTCCTCCGTCCGTTTTGTTACGAGCCCTCCGATGGCGTGACGGAGCTCCAAGTGCTTCACCGTCACAGGCGCTTTGCTTTTCTCATCAGTTGGTAGGAAGTGACTTGCTTTGTCGTTCTCCCCGGCCGAGCTCTGCCTCTCTGACCCCCCCCCCCCAACAATACCACAACATATCCTGATGTGATGTAAAAATGGCCTCAGATTGGGTCGTTAAAACTCTCTAACCTCGGTAAATCCCCCGATCACCGATCGTTTAGCAGTAATGGTGAAAGAATGTGGACTTTATAAATGGAGCCATCAGCATGGCACGGCCCAAAGGGGGGAGGGGGGGGTGGGTTGGGGGGGCTGTTTTTATGATTTCCCTTTGAAACATTGATTCCAATTTATAAGGAGGTCCTGCAAAGGGTGTCGTATACAGTTCCCCTCTCTTAATACTAAATCTTTCAGGCAGAAGCTTTTAAAACTTCAAATGCAGGAAGATCTGCTTACACATGTCATTCTATCGCCTCTACAGATCCTCTCCTGTCCGGCACGCAGCTTTTTTCCAGTGAGACAACAGAAGAGCAGCTCACAGTAAAAATGCTGCACATGCCGTCTGGCTTTCACATCAGGCCTGAGGACGGGACGGGCTCGTCTCAGGTGGCTTCACGCCCGTCCTCCGCCGCTCGCCGCTCGCCGCCGCTGCACGCCAGGATGCAGGTTGTTGTTTCTGCTGCTCCGGGGCAGGTGCTGACTACGTTAAGACGCACGGGCATCTCCAGTCTTACTAATCTATCCGACATACAACAGAAGAATAATCAGAAAGTGTTTCTTGTTGCTTCAGTTGAAAGTTGGAACTGGAATAACATTCATGTGCTACTGTGGCCAAATCCAAATCCCATTACGGCTCATTCTTAATCCCAATAAATCCCCCGTGGTTCCACATTGCAGGTCTTTATCTGATGGGGATTTTGCAGAGGGAATAATGTCCAGTCTCATGTGAAGTGTTTACATCTGAAACCTGCAGCTGTTGTGAGCGTGCGGCGGCGGAGGCGGGCCCGGCTCACCTGAGCCCCCGGCCGGGGGAAGGAAAGTGGACGGCAAGGAAATCAGAGCCGCTCCCTGATCGGCTTCTCGGCTCCAAACCGCTCCAGTGATGCTAAATTATACTAAACATTTCTGGTCTCGTGTAGCGTAGAAGAATGGAAGAAACGACAGGTGCAGACACACACAGATAAGAAGGTATCGGACAAACCAGGCCCGAGACGATTACCGAAGGAACTCGAGTAATTCAAGTCCTTCAAGTACTGCACCGTCATTAGACGCCTCGGCTACAGTTAGCGTGGATGAAATAGGAGCCGCGTGTTATGAATTTATGCCGCTTGAGCCTGAAGAACTAACCGACAGCAGCACCGAGTACTTATTAAATGCCATAAAGCTTCATTCTCAGTCGATAGGCTATGTGAAGGCGTTGCCTGGAAACACCTCCGTACAGCGTCTGTGTCAACGCTAACGGAGCCTTTAAACGAGACGGTACAGCAACACAAAGTCACGTAGAGGAAATGTTGGAACAGGATGTTGAACAACTTGAAAGTTTCTCCTCAAACCTTTTGTCATTTTCATTCTGCGCCTTCGACTTCAATCTGACTGACGATGAGTTATTGAACGTTTCAACACGCGGTCACCTGGAAACCCCCGGATCATTCTGTAACATGTATATCTTACCTGGTCGGTCCGCCGGGACGGACTCTTTTTAAAAACCTCTGCCGGAGACGCCAGAGGTTCTCCTTCACATGAGAACTGAGAGCTGCAGGCTTCAGCTGTCGACACTCGGCTCTCAGGCCCAAAGGAAGCGGATAGTTTTCCTGCCCGGGTTTGTCCGGCCACTCATGTCACTCCTTACATGCATTACTTACGACGGCGGAGGAGACGCGACATGAGAACCTTAAGGACTTTGGGAAGTTGTTCAACTTCCAAAAACCACAAGTCATTAGTGTCACGGCCACATACACAGTCACACTCTTGAACATGATACGCTCTCTTGAACGCGAGCGGTAATCGCCGCCAGAGAAAGTGGGATGGAGTTTTTTTTTGCTTTGCGGGAGCGAGGAGTGTGAATCTCTGAGGCAGCAGCTGAGTCGCACATGTTGAAAGACCTCCCGCCGCCTCCCAGAGACCCTTCCTGATGAATATCCTCCAGGTGAAGCAGTTTAACCTGCACTCGCCAAACGCCGCGTGGCGTTTCTGGAGCAAGTATGAACGTGGAGTTTACTTTGACCTCTGACCTCTAGAATGTGGAAACAGGTACAGAGCTGGTGGGCGGTTGTCGCGGCTTCCCGCTTCCTGCTCGGCGGCTCAACCCACAGCGTCTCAGGGGAAAACGAGTTTCACGTTTCCATGGCAACGTCTCTGAAAATGATGTAGTCGGCATGTCGGGCCACTAGTTGTCGCTGTTGCTTGTTTTTGTATTGAAACTACACACACGTGCAGCGGAGAACAATACGCTCTAAACATGAAAGTTTTTGAATTAGAATTTTTATTTCAGCAGAAAACAGAACAAACAAAACAAAACTAATCAGCCGAAAGGTTTTCACACCTTCTCCATCACAATAAATAAAACCAGGTTCCCTAGATAATGTCCCACACAAAAAATGTTTTACTTATATTTTTTTTCCAATACACATTCAATATATACTATACAAAAGTTTTATATATACATGCACATCAAACATACATATACACACATGTATACACAAACACATGAATGTGCATAATATTAATATTAATAATATACTATATACATTTATTTATTTACGATATAGTGTGGCAACATTTAAATTAATAATATTCACTTTCACAATATATGCATTTTATAATGTTTAATAAGTATTAATATATTTTATATCATTATATACATATTGTATATTGTGGCTGTCTTAGGTAAGACTGTTGCTCTTCTTTCTTATACTTACTAATGATATATGATTTAAAAAGCTCTTTTAAAATGAGCGTGGGCATTTTCAGTGACTCCCAGCGCCGTTGTCATGGAAACAGACCCCCAAAAACGCTCAGGAAGTTTTGTGTAAACGGGCCTTCAAAAGAAAAACCTTAAAGCCCCGAGAAAGTGGTTTGACTTGTCAAACCATATTTGGGTTTTCTTGTGACGGCTGAGAGTATTTGAAGGCTGGAAGGTTGTAAGTAATGAGTTCTGCAGTCGTAGCTCTATCGGACGCCACGTTAAACATCCCGCTGCGCAGGAAACTGAAGATCTGGTTTCAGCGTTGATTCCACACTGTGGTGATTATTTAATAGGGCGGTCAGACGGTTTCCAAGTCAAGTCAGAAAACGTTCGTCGTTTTGCTCGAGTCTTTGCCATCATGACGCTGCGCCTCAAACAGCTTGTTCGCCGGCCTCGCCACGGAAAGTTTCCTTGGAAAACTGCAGCGCAGGTTCAGTTCTGACGTGGGCTGATTGGTCTGTGGCAGTGGGAAGGAGCAACACTTTTTCTGGTGGAATCAAACTTCTTCTTCCTCTGCTGGTGAGAACTAACTGATGAGCCGTCTGCTGTTTGTCTTCGCACTGGGCGACAGAAGATGGCGCCAACATGTACAGAGAGTGAGGTCTCAGTAAAGGGGGGGGGGGGGGGGGGGGACTGAAGCCCCGCCTTCATTTGTTGTATTGTGTTTACTGATGAAGCCAAAAATCTCCAGATCTTTCACGATCTCATCAGATCTTCATTCCAGAGCCACTCAGAAGGTTTAACGCTGCGTCTGGTGACGACAGGCTGGATGGACTGTGGCATGTGGGACGGGATTGTTTGGGAGCACGAAATAACCCCTGAACCTGAAGCGGCCCTGCGGTGGCCCCCGATCAAAGGCAGCGCCACTGTCTGTGCCACAGATAGATTTACAGGTGACGTGCAGGATGAGTCGAGTGTCCGAGCTTCAGAGGTGGGAGACCCTCCTCATAAAAGCCTTTCATACGGCTCGGTGAAAACATGGCGGAGGATTCTCACGCTGAGGCGTTCCACAGGCTTCAGATTGCATCGTAAACCCGAGTGCGCCTCACTCACATCCCCTTACTGGAGGAACCTGACGGGCAGCGGCCAGGCCTCCCACTGAACTTCATTCTGGGATTCACTTCATCAGTGATGAAGAGGAAGATGACTGTGCTTCATCCTGACTGTCAGTTTTCCTCTTTCTGAACTTTTCCTCCAGTTCGGTCACACATTCACACTCAGCTTCACTGTCATTGCTCTTATTTATCTACTTTTATGAAATCAAGCAGGAAACTGTTTTTAACGAGATCCTAACAGATCTTAACTGCCTGAATTCCAAAAACTGAAAAACCAAATGAGCTAGAAATTGCCATTAAAAAAAGAATATTGCTTTTTTTAAAACAAACAAACGCTAAAATGGTTATTTAAAAAGTCAAAAACTGTTTATTTTTTAATAAAACAAAAAGTAAATAGATAAATCGGCTAAACAATCTGATGGAATTGGTATTTTTATTTTAAAACTGCTATTTATTTATAGAATTGCTAATAAATAATTTACTACAAACTGGTCAAATTGCTGAGAACCAGAAAATAAATGTTAGAAGGACGAAAACAAAAACTTAAAAAGGAGTCAAACTGTAAAGTTAAACCTGGTTAAAACAAGACTAAAATAACCAAACTAGAATCAGAATAGATCGGCTAAAAAGATTTGAACTCCTAAACACGACAACAAACACAACGACAACAAACACAACGACAACAAACACAATAACAACAAACACAACGACAACAAACACAACGACAACAAACACGACAACAAACACAACGACAACAAACACAACGACAGCAAACACGACAACAAACACAACGACAACAAACACAACGACAACAAACACAATGACAACAAACACAACGACAACAAACACGACAACAAACACGACAACAAACACAACGACAACAAACACGACAACAAAAACAACAACAACAAACACAACGACAACAAACACGACAACAAACACAACGACAACAAACACGACAACAAAAACAACAACAACAAACACAATGACAACAAACACAACGACAACAAACACAACAACAACAAACACAACGACAACAAACGACAACAAACACGACAACAACAAACACAATGACAACAAACACAACAACAACAAACACAATGACAACAAACACAACGACAACAAACACAACGACAACAAACACAACGACAACAAACACAACAACAACAAACACGACAACAACAAACACAACAACAACAAACACAATGACAACAAACACAACGACAACAAACACAACGACAACAAACACAACGACAACAAACACAACGACAAAAACAACAACAACAAACACAATGACAACAAACACAACGACAACAAACACAACGACAACAAACACAACGACAACAAACACAACGACAAAAACAACAACAACAAACACAATGACAACAAACACAACGACAACAAACACAATGACAACAAACACAACGACAACAAACACAACAGCAAACACAACGACGACAAACACAACGACAACAAACACAACGACAACAAACACAACGACAACAAACACAACGACAACAAACACAACGAAAACAAACACAACGAAAACAAACACAACGACAACAAACACAACGACAACAAACACAACGACAACAAACACGACAACAAAAACAACAACAACAAACACAATGACAACAAACACAACGACAACAAACACAACGACAACAAACACAACGACAAAAACAACAACAACAAACACAACGACAACAAACACAACGACAACAAACACAACAACAACAAACACAACAACAACAAACACAACGACAACAAACACAACAACAACAAACACAACAACAACAAACACAACTGAACTGAACTGAATAAGGTTGAATGATTGAAGTCAGAGAACGTCTCATCTCAGTTTAACCTCTTGGAAATCACTGAACTGAACAAATATTAAATGAAAGAAGTAAAAGATTCCAGGGGGAAGTTTGTGTGCCTGATCTCCTCCATGAGGTACCTCTCCCATCGGCCTCGTGTGGGACATTCATCAGAACCGCTAAACTGACTCGTTAACAAAACACAGAGCAGCATAGTCCCAAACGTTCTGCGTGTTTGAGGAGCTTTTTGTGTCCCAACGGTGTGGGACTAGTTCCCCAAAGAAAAGAAACCGCAGAAACTAATAGAAATAATAATATTAATAATAATAAATACCCACCTTTTTTTGCGTCTTGCCACTAAGGCAGGCACATGAATAATGTATTTAACAGTTCACACACTGGAATCTCATTAAAGTTGCTCAATATGAAAACAATAAATTTCCCACCACAATAATCTTAAGTGGCTATAAAGCACCAATAATAACGACCGATCACCATCGCTGAAATAGCAACTGTGAAAGGCCGAGATACAATGAAGCAGCAGTTTAATCTCCTTCTTACACAAAGTTCAGACACGAGCAGATTCTGTCTGTGACGGTCTGATAAGCAGAAACACCAGCGACCCGCCGGAGAGACTGACGGGATCAGACGGGTCAGAAACGGCGGCGGCGGCGGCGGCGCTGCGACCCCACGTCAGCGTGCGCGAGCCGGCGAGCCGCCAGCCTCTTCAAACAGCAGAGCAGAAATGGAAACCAGTTTCTTCACACTGTATTGTCCAGGAAACACAATGTGTTGATGTGACAACACAGAGAATCGCACAGGCGTGTTGACTAAACACGGCCAAAGTGTCACAGTGGCAACAGGTTGTGTGAGAGCAACTCCAAGGTTAAAGTTTGGCCCCGCGCCCGCAGGCGCCAGTAGCTTTCCACTGTCGCTCCTCCGGCGCCGAAAACCTGCCGGGGCTCCGTTAGTACCATCCAGTCACTTTGGTAGAGGGTTGGGCACTTCATTACCCCTGAACCTGAATAGTTAAATACACCTTGTTGCTGTTTGACCCAATATGTAACAACGACCCCAATTATCAAAAATAATGTAATAAAACCTGAAATGTATTTAAAAGAATGTAATAGATCATAAGGTAATGTTCTACATTACAGTATGTCTACATTACGTCATGTTCTCCATAACTATGTGTACTATTACCTTCTGTAAGGATATAGTAACATAGATCATGTGGTAATGTAGAAATACAGTAATGTAGAGTCTACAGTCTGGTAATATTATGGTAGTATAAAATACAGTAACAGAGAACATAAAGTAATGTAGAAATACCATAATGTTAATATATGGTTATGTAGAACTTGCAGTATTGTAGACAGATGGTTATGTAGAACAGATAGAACATAAGGTTATGTAGACATACAGTAATGTAGAATCTGCAGTGCCGTAAAACTATGGTAGTATAAAATACCATAACAGAGAGAATGTGGAAATACAGTAAAGTAGAACACAAGATAATGTAGACACAGTCATGATGAAAATATGATGATGTAGAAATACCATAATGTTAACATATTGCGATGTAGAACCTGCAGTATTGTAGACACACAGTAATCTAGAACATATGGTAATGTAGAAGTACAGTAGTAAAGAAACTACAAAACTGTAGAAAACCTGCAGATCAGCAGTAATTTCACAGTTATGTGAAGCTGACGTCACACTGGAGGTGATGATGAACAGAGTACACAGTGTACTCTAAACATACGTGTTGTTTGAACGGACGCCTCATATCGGAGTGACATTTGAATACACTCTTATGGGACGATGCAAATCCCGTCTTCTAAGTGTGAACGGTGGCGACTGTGGTGTTTGCTCTTGTTAACCAGCGAGCCAGGTGCGGTGGTCATTTATCACCGCAGGATTAGAGCGGCGCGGCGGCGGCGCGGCGGCGGCGCGGCGGCGCTGCAGGGCTGTTTTTCCACTCTGGCGCTCGGAGCCGCGAGTGAGGCCGCCGCAGCGACGGCAACAACAACAACAACAACAACAACAACAGAAATAACACTTGTGAACGTCGTGCAGAGCGACGGGACTCCGCCGAGGGTCGTGACGTTTTCTTTGGGTGACGAAGCAACACAAAGAGTTTTTCCATAGTATTTACATGAATGTTTAGACTGGCAAATGTCCTGCAGAAGCTCAGCAGGTGGACAAGACGCCAGAGGTTCTGGAGGTCGCACAAGCACCTGAACTTTCTCTCGGTCTCACAGAAAGTTTGGGCCCAATCCAGAATTCCTCTCCAGAACTGCAGTGAGGACAGAAAAGCACCGAGCTGAAGGTCCGACGTCACAAACAGATCCCGTCCTGGGTGGAGGGCTTTGTGTTGGTCTCAAGCTTTACTTTCCCAAAACTCTGACAGAACAAAGATTTACACGAATTTGCATACACTTGCAAATGTGGCTATCATCTGGATTTCAACTGGACGGATTTGCCTTTCTCCTTGATCCTTGCATGAATGTTTCAAAATGACTCCGGGGAAGACGAGACAAGCCCTCAAGTAGCTTCAGCTTGCAAATTCACTTGTTGGTGCACAAGCAGAGGAAAACAAATGAGATGCGTTCAGGTACTGCAGTGAAATCTGAGCTGCTCCCAGCCTGACGGGCCTGTTCTCCTTCAGCCTGTTCTCCTTCAGCCTGTTCTCCTTCAGCCTGTTCTCCTTCAGCCTGTTCTCCTTCAGCCTGATCTCCTTCAGCCTGATCTCATTCAGCCTGATCTCCTTCAGCCTGATCTCCTTCAGCCTGATCTCATTCAGCCTGTTCTCCTTCAGCCTGTTCTCCTTCACCCTGTTCTCCTTCACCCTGATCTCATTCAGCCTGTTCTCCTTCAGCCTGTTCTCCTTCAGCCTGTTCTCCTTCAGCCTGTTCTTCACCCTGTTCTCCTTCACCCTGTTCTCCTTCACCCTGATCTCCTTCACCCTGTTCTTCAGCCTGTTCTCCTTCAACCTGTTCTCCTTCACCCTGTTCTCCTTCACCCTGTTCTCCTTCAGCCTGTTCTCCTTCAGTCTGTTCTCCTTCACCCTGTTCTTCACCCTGTTCTCCTTCACCCTGTTCTCCTTCACCCTGTTCTTCACCCTGTTCTCCTTCACCCTGTTCTCCTTCACCCTGATCTCCTTCACCCTGTTCTCCTTCACCCTGTTCTCCTTCACCCTGTTCTCCTTCACCCTGTTCTTCACCCTGTTCTCCTTCACCCTGTTCTCCTTCACCCTGATCTCCTTCACCCTGTTCTCCTTCACCCTGTTCTTCACCCTGTTCTCCTTCACCCTGTTCTCCTTCACCCTGATCTCCTTCACCCTGTTCTCCTTCACCCTGTTCTTCACCCTGTTCTCCTTCACCCTGTTCTTCACCCTGTTCTCCTTCACCCTGTTCTCCTTCACCCTGTTCTCCTTCACCCTGTTCTTCTTCAGCCTGTTCTCCTTCACCCTGTTCTCCTTCACCCTGTTCTCCTTCGTAGTAACACCGTAATAACAATCCAACTTGGTAGTTTTATTTTGACAGTCAGCGTAATAACAGTCTTGGTGGTCTGTCCACTAGGATGTCCATGTCCTCCCGTTGTTAATGTTTAGAGCTCATTGTTCTCTGTTGTGTGTGTGTGTGTGTGTGTGTGTGTGTGTGTGTGTGTGTGTGTGTGTGTGTGTGTGTGTGTGTGTGTGTGTGTGTGTGTGTGTGTGTGTGTGTGTGTGTGTGTGTGTGTGTGTGTGTGTGTGTGTGTGTGGTTCAAAGACTTGTTCCCTTCACAAGACAAGTCAAGGGAACAGACCAGTTGAATCCTTCACATGAAAGCTCAGCGCTTCACTGCCATTGTTCAGGTGAACAAGGGAGCTTGGGAATATTGGGAATATTTCCCCCGACACGTCAAGCCCATCTGGGTGAGAGTGTATTCAGTCTCCCTTTCAAACCACAAACCACCCCACCCCCACCCCCCACACACACCACCCCGTGTCTGCCCCGATAACATGGTAATTAAGTGGGAGCTACTTGTCAAAAAGCTTGAGAGCAACACATTTCTTATTGGATTACAAGGTGCTGGGAAGGAATGCACGAGGCGGCTGCTGCTGGTAGCGGCCGAGGGAAACAACCCGGTGAAAATGAATAGAGGTCCTCCCCCGTCTCGTCACGCCCGCTGACTGCCAACGCAAAATACTGCATGTGCCATTTGTTTCCAGAGTCAAAATACGCCACCGTGGGATTTCTGCCCGAATGTGTGTGTCTTTGTTGGAGTTTGCGGCGCTTAATAGATTGTTAATGTGCGGAGGATTGTAGCATATCAGATGGGCTGAGAGTTGCTGGCGTGACGATGGCAACAGAGGGATGCTTGGCTTGGTTCAACACCTGGAGGGGCTCCGCGGTGCGTTCGAGTGCTGTGGGATGAGGCGGCTCTGACGGCGATAAAGCAACGAGCCAACCACACAGTCACCGGCGGGGCAGATAAATATGAAGCGCTGCGATATGGGCAGGAGAAGAATAGAGCCGTTGTATCACGGCAGAACGACTCTGAAGAGCGCGATTACATCAGAGTGTGAATCCCAGAGCGCTGGAGGCATTAGGAGTTTTTAAGGAGAGCATAACGGGAACACGGCAGGAGCTTCTATAATCTCACGTTATACAATCCCAACAGGACCTTGATTGTGAAACTCAGGCTGACCTAATCCTGACTTTTTGTTCTGATGTGTCCGTGGTCAGCTGACGAGGTCACATGACCTCAGGAAATACTTTCAGCATGTGCATGAGATGCAATCCTACCAACGTGTCATGAACCACGACACTAAACTCAAACGGTCTGTTAGCGCTGCGTTCAGTAATGATCACAATGTTTCTGATGTTGAAGGAAAGCAGAATCGCGAGGATCAGGTATGAGTCACTTGATGAAATATATGTTAAACTAGAGCTACACTCAGTAGATAACTAGAGCTACACTTGGTAGAGCGCAGCCCTTCCCTAACTTGGTTGTTTGTGGAACCGAGTTAGCATCACTAGCGTGATAGCCATTAGCTCATATCGATGCTAACTAGCCTGTCAGGTAGCTACATCACTGTGAAACACTGAGCAGGGAGCGTCTCCATGGCAACAGACGCTGATCTCCTTTGATCTCCCCCATGAGGAGCCTCTCATCCGCTTTGCATGGGAAAATTTTTTCACAGTTTTTTAGGATTTATTCGGAAACGATTAGCCGCTAACGTCACAAAATCTAATGAATTGGTCCTTGATGATGATAAATCATCCCGGAAAATTCATGCAAATCGGGTCATTACTTTCTACGAAAATCTGGTCAAATACATAAAAACCAATGAACAAATAAATACACGTAGACGAAAACATAAGATTCTCACAACTTTTGATGGCGAAGGTAAAAAAATTGGTTTGTTTGCATTTGGGGGCGGGGCTTAGTCGAAAGTCAATTCAGTTTCTGAGCACAGCGGCAATAAAACTCCTCGACAACATCAAGGGAAAAAAATCGTTGGTCGTTGACGTGTAAACGGAGCATCGGTGAAACACCCCGGAGCTATGAGATAATGGATATTCAAATTGACATATAAATAAAGTATGTGTGTGTTCTGGTAAGTCAGCAGAATAACTGGTTCTGGACTGAATAACTGGATTTCTTTCTTTCTTTCTTTCTTTCTTTCTTTCTTTCTTTCTTTCTTTTGTGCAGTCGAGTGACATTTAACGCTGTGTGAGCAACAAACACCGTCGCTGACCTCTTGAAACAAGAGCCGCGACAGACAAGAGTTCCCAGGTGTGTGTGTGTGTGTGTGTGTGTGTGTGTGTGTGTGTGTGTGTGTGTGTGTGTGTGTGTGTGTGTGTGTGTGTGTGTGTTTTCCTTTCTCTCTGCATCCCAGCATGAAGGAAAGTCACTGAAGTCTCTAAATGGCAATTGCCACCTGCACACTGCAAACAAAATGCTACTGTGTGAACTGTGGGGGGGCGTGGGCGGGGGCGGGGGGGGGGGGATTGGGAGTGTCAACAACCTGCTCACTCTGCTGACACGCTGAATCTCACACTTTGGGAATGAGGCTGGAGAAAGGATTTCAGCAGATACTTATCAGTGGCCGTTAGTGCCGACAAACACAGTCACCTTCTGCTCAGCCACCAAATGCTGTCACAGCAGTTTGTACGTGAACACACACACACACACACACACACACACACACACACACACACACACACACACACACACACACAGCAGTGTCTTCCTTGTCCCTTTACCTCCTGGTTTGACACTCCGAGGTTGGGAACGAGTCCCATTCTTCCCATGATGTTTACACTCAGAGACGTTCCAGTAGCTTCTTTTTTCCCTTTTGCCAGTCGTTCATCCAGATGTGCCGTCCAGAAACCATGGCCATGAGGGCAAAACATCTCTCTCAGCTTGAATCCAGTGGGATCTTGGCCAGGATCCAGAAGCCACAACACTTTACTTGAATAGAGCAGAAGATGGATGGATGGATGGATGGATGGATGGATGGATGGAAGCTCAGCAGGAGTTCACATCAGCATCCCGCCCACCAAGGAATGGCTCTCATTAGATTTCATGTCGGATTAATTTAAAAAAAAAAAAAAAAGAAAGTCACCAAGGCCGGCTCATGTGGGATTATTTAAATGTTTAAAGCGGCAGTGTGGCTCTTCAGCTGCTCTGCAGCGGCTCCAGGAAGCTTCCGCAGTATCTCATGGAAAGATGGAGGGAAAAATAAAAGAGAAGAAAGAGCAACATGTGGAGAGCGTCTTCAGCATCTTCCCAAAGTCATAGATCAAATTAGTTCAGTTGGATTACAGTAGTTTGATTACATCACTTTTTTCAGATTAGATTAGATTAGATTAGATCAGTTCATTTAAGTGAGATGAGAGTTTCCTTTAATAATCTCTCAGTTCACAGAAGATTCCACATGTTGGCGCAGCAGCGGGAGATAGTACGTATAATAGTACATCGGTAAAGATAATGAAGAAATCCTCATTTCCGAGCTACGCTACATGCTACATGCTACATGCTAATCATGGTAAAGTGGCTGATCCTCTCCTCGCCAGCAGCTCGGTCTACAGGCTACATTAGCATAGCGCAGAGCAGAGAGAGATGCTACGCTATGCTATGCTACTGTAGACTGTGAGGCTGGCGGAGGCGACGCAGCGTCGACACGTCGCCTTCAAATCTCGTTTGCACACAAAGTATGAATTAGGCTTTATGATATTTAATATAAACTTTAGTTCTCTGTACCAGAAAGTAGCTGAAGGTCAGTAAGTCAGTAAGTAAATATCCTTTTTTTCTCTGAATAAAACAGAAACACACAGAAGCGTCACCGCGGACGAAAAAACGTCTTTTTCAACAGAAATCCAGAAGAAATTCTAACATTAATGTTGAACTTTGTTCCATTTTGCTCATTTCTCAAGTTATAAACACTAAACGTGTTCTGAAATGTACGAAAAACAAAATGAATTTTTTTTTAAATTAAGTCTTAAAGTTACTACCATTTAAATTGATCAATATTTACATTAAAAAGCCCGACGGTGTAAATCCAGCTGGAGTCAGCATCAAATGAAGGCGGAGACTTTTTAAGGAAAGAGTCTAATAAAGTTTATTGACACGAGGAGAACATGGAGATAAATACCCTCACAGATAAACTGATGAAAACATGCACATGTACAATATTCTATAGTGGACATAAATATTACATGTAGTGGGGGGGGGGGAGGGGGGGGTTCCTGCTGGTTGAGTTCTGACCTCCCAGGACGGCTCCAGGTGGAGTCCCTGTGACCCGCCGGGCGTTTATAGTGCAAGAAAGTCAGCGGGGGGGGGGGGTTAATGGAATGCTCGACTGAGGGGGGCCGCCGGTCGCTTCAAGATGGCCTCCACCGAGAAGGACAGCGACTCCCCGGACGGTAACTTGCCCCCCACCTTCCCGTAGCGGTCCGTGGCGTCCTTGGCCGAGCCCTCCCTGAACCGGCGGGCCGTCTCCTCCAACAGTTCCCTGCAGTAGGGGGATCGGGGGTCCGGCCCCGACGAGCCGCCGCCGGCCTTCTCGCCGAGCGAATGCTGGATGAGGGAGTGGAAGGAGTTCAGTTTCACGGAGAGCTTGGCGCCGTCCTTGCTCAGCTTGTTCAGGACTTGGCCGGAGTTCTGGGAATGAGGGCCGCCCGGGAATGTTTGTCCGAAGATCCTCTTAGGAGGAGCGAAGGCGGAGCGCTCCCTCGCCCCGCCGGGGGCTTTGGGAGGGTCCGAGGAGTCTTTCGGGGCGTCGGCGGCCCGGGATCCCTCCAGCTTAGCCAGAGCGGCGGCGGCGTCCTGCTCGGGCGGCTGGCTCTCGGCCGGCGCCGCTTTGGGCTCCCACACGGCGCCCGGCTTCATGTTCTGCACGGCGGTGGCGTTGAACAGGCACTGCTGGTACAGCAGAGCGTCGCCCAGGTTGGCGGCGCCGCGCGGCCACATCATGAAGCCGCCCCGCGCCGCCGGCAGAGGGTAGTGGCGGTAGGTGGTGGCCACGCTGACGTTGGAGGAGATGAGCTCCACGTTGGGCGAGCCGGCCGGGTACTGCACCGGCAGGTCCAGGCAGCCCGGGCCCAGGAAGCCACACAGCTCCTTGGGCGGCGGCTCCGCCGCCCCCACCGGCGAGTACGCCGTCTTGTAGGAGTTGTACTCGGCGGCGTGGTGGACCATGGCGTTGGGGAAGAGGAGCGGCCCGGCCTGGCTGTTCTCCAGCAGCTCGCGCTCTTTGTACTCGCGCTCCAGCATGATGGTTTCCAACTCTTTGTCGGCGAAGGCCCGCCTCTTCCTCATGCGGTCGCTGAGCGGCGGCGGGAGCGACGGGTTGGCCGACATGAAGGGATCCGTCTGCACCGGACGGTATCCTGCCAAAACAACCAGCGTCAAAACATTTAACCAGGGATGCATCGATACCGGTACCAGTATCAGGATACTGCATCGATTACTCGTGAAAGATTCCTAAAACAACCGGGCGAGTACGACGAGACGCTGAGCGTCCGCGGATTGGAGATCCTTCAATATTAAAGAGGATGTAATATATGTTCTGATTAAATATCAAGAGGAGCCGAAAGATAGTTCGTACAACACCAGCAACTTCATCACCAGCAACTTCATCACCAGCAACTTCATCACCAGAGGCATTCTGACTACAGAGTTACCCCGACGTCACTCAGGAGTTTAGCTGCTCAGCATGTAACTCTGAGCTGTGCTACATGCTAAAGAGTTTTAGTGCTCACACACCAGCGATGCTACATGCTACATGCTAAAGCATTTCAGTGCTCACACACTAGCGATGCTACATGCTAAAGCATTTCAGTGCTCACACACCAGCGATGCTACATGCTACATGCTAAAGCATTTCAGTGCTCACACACCAGCGATGCTACATGCTACATGCTAAAGCTACATGCCAGCCTTTGAATATCATTTGCTTACGGAGTATGAATTCGGCTTTATGGCATTTAATAAGTACTGGTATTGGTACTCGGTAGCTGAAGGTAAGTACTGGTACTTGCAGCCCTACATTCGCCCTGTCAGAATGCTCAGATTAAACCCAACAAATCCTGAGTGTTCCTTAACACGAGCAGACACCAACAACAGGCGCAGAGCGGCGTCGTACCTTCCAGGATGCTCTTGGCGAGCATGGTGGACGGTCGGATGTGCCTCTGATAGACGGTCCTCCTCTCCGCCGGAGTTTGCTTCCCAGATATTCCCTTCTTGTCCTGCGGAGGAAAACACAGTGGCTGTCAGGATGCTTCTCCTTGAGCCTCACATTAAACGAGATCCGTCACAGGCGAAGGCCCCGTCTTATATGTGTTTGGATAACGTAAGCCGACATCCTAACGGGAATAATCCACTGGAAACACGAGTCACAACGCAGCTCTCTGGTGTCGTCGTATTAAACAACCTAAACCTTTAAATAGCTTCCAGCTGGATCTGTGTGTGTGTGTGTGTGTGTGTGTGTGTGTGTGTGTGTGTGTGTGTGTGTGTGTGTGTGTGTGTGTGTGTGTGTGTGTGTGTGTGTGTGTGTGTGTGTGTGTGTGTGTTGCTTCAAGATGGTCAACAAGAGAAAGTAATTTCCATTAAATCTTAATCTGAGATAATCTGACACAGATATCCAATGAAAGTGCAGCTCGACAAAATAAAAGAGAAGATATTATAACTTTCTCCAGGTTTACGGCTCAAATTAGCATAAAATGTTTCAATAACATTTGAAGATGTTCAGATTAATGTCTTTTTTTGTTTTTTTCAAGGATTTGTTGGATCAAAAGTAGAAGTTACCCAGAACTGCTGATTCACATTTATTAAGAAGAACAAACAGGAAAAAAAAATTAAATGTAAAAAAGATAATAGTAATAAATTGTACATGTGTAAATATATAAATATAATTATGCCATGAGAGGGGTTTTAATGTTGAGTTTGAGCCTCGCCGGGACATTATAATAATAAAACAAGAGTTTTTCTGCAGTGAAACAAAAACATAAATTAGCCCTTCTAGTTCCTGGATTAATAAAAAAAAACCTCTCAGTTTGACCCCCAGAGGTTTGAACACAGTAGCTCCGGTTTCCTGCAGCACCTCATGCTCTCATTTCATTTGAACATTTCTCTGACACCGTTCACGTGCCAAAACTAACGTTTCTGCAAAAAGAGAAACGATGACTCGAAACCTCGTGTGCAAACAAAAGAGGAACAGCGATTCTTCAGCGTAACGAAAGAAAAAAAAAAAAGAGCAAAATTTAAATACTGAGAGAAACGGGAAAAAAAACTTCACGAGCTTATGGAAAGTACACAAGCAGAGTCAACAACAGGAGGAGCGAACTGCTGCAGTAAACTGGTTGGAGGTGGATTCCCGAGCCTGGAGAATAAACTCATGCGACGACAAATAAGGGAAAGTCACTTTAAGCTGAACGAAACATCGAGACTCTTCCTGCTGCTGCACCGAGACCTCGGAGGTCCCTGGGAAGCACCCAGACCCGTCCGCCGGTCCACCGTGGGCCCAGAACCAGAACCAAACTGAGCAAACCTCAGGCTGAACTCCAAGCTGCTCCGCTCGAACTGTCACTTTTTTAAATCAGCCGCGATTTTAACATATTTAACATATTAGTCATCCTCATTCTTCATTATTCTAAATTCATTTTGGATCAGAGAACTTGTTCTAATCCCACCAACTTCCCAGTGTCGCTTCACTCACTCAGCAATTTAAATAAATAATAACAATATCAATAATCGACCCATCAGTACCGAGGAAAGGTAATTTAAGCGGGAGACGTCAGAACATTACAAGTCGCTTCTTACAGAGGAAATAAAACCAGAAACCAGATGAAGCAGATGACGTCACAACAAGACAATATGAAAACTGTGACGGAAACAAATACACAAGAAATTACTAATGTCCTCAGATCAAATCATTTTAAATGGTTATGATCTGCATTTAGGAGCTTAAAGGGAATGAAGGACTGAGTCGCGGTTACTTTTCCTTCGTACCAATAAGATCGTCTGAAGACAGAATTAATTTGACTGAACTTGATCTGGTTGTCTGGTCATTTTAATTCCTAACTAGTTATTCTCCTGTGTGTTTAATGGCCTTTTGTCTCTTAAATGCTCATTGATTTTGACAATATATTGTTTTATTTCTATGATTTTAATGTGATGGGATGTATTTGCCTTTGTGACACACTTTGATTATGAACGGCGCAAAACTAATAAACGTGCCGTGCGTAATTACGCACAATATTTCCTCTCTGAACTCTCTATATGTAAAGGTAATAATAATAATACTAGTAATAATAATAATAATAATGTGGGTTACCTCGGTGGCCTGCTGCCTCCTGAGCGCCACCTGCGCCGCCATGACGCGCTGCCGCTCCACCACCAGCAGGCAGTTTGCGCACTGGCAGTCCCTCCAGCGGCAGAAGCGCTTGTGGCCCTTCAGGCAGGACACCACGCCATGGTTGCGGCAGCGGGCGCACTTCGGGGTCCGGCTCAGCTTCCTCTGGTCCCCCGGGCTCAGGCCGCCCTGCGCCGGCCTCACGGCCTTCCCTGCCGCGCACTGCGCGTCCTCCTCCTCGGCCGGGCCGAGCGGCGCCTCCGCCGGGTCGTCGCTCTCCGTCTCCAGGCTCTCCACGTCGATCTCATACTCACAGCCGCCGCTGTCTGACATGTCCTCCTCCGGAGGGGCTCCAACGGTTCCTCTGGAGGAAAGAAAACCTGGGATTATTTCCACTATAAGGACTGAATATATAAATATCATCACAATGTTCCACTTTAATCCGGAAACCTTCAACTTGAATTATCCAATGTCACAATACACATTTTATTTTCTAATTAAAATATAATAAATACTTTATCAATCGACGATGGGAAATTCCTTTAAACGTGGATTTACACAGAATAAATAGAAAACAAAGGTAAATATTATATGAAACAGTAAAAACAGGGTAAACTAAAGTAAAATACATTTCAAACCTTTTTCCAAATAATCCCAGCATTTGTTGAATTTTAGCTTATTCTTATTTTGTATCTCTTAAACGCCCCAAAGTTGATTTCAAAGAGAATTAAGAAGGAAAACTCTAATATAACAAAGAGCGCCTGTATGGACTAAAAGTTTTATAGATATTATCGATGGGAAACTTACTAGACTTCAGCAAAATGTAAGAATAAAGTGGGTAAAAACTGAACTTTAAACATGTAGTTCGTGAATATTGCTTTTGTCGTAAAACGTGCAAGTTTATTTACAAGTCCAATAACTTCTCAATTTTCTTAATTAATCGCCAAACCGAGAGTTTCCGTATCACGCGCTGCAGATTTGAGTGAATTAGATTGACTTGTTTTGAGTTTAAAGTGATAAGAAGCAGTTTTTACCTCCAGACGCTCCGCTCCGCGTCCTCTGTGCGTCACGAGCCGCTGACGGAGCCTCTGAAGCGGAGCTCGCGCTTCTCACGCTGCGCACGCTGTTCTGAAGCGGCACGCGGTGCGCCGCGCCTATCAGTGTCCGCGGAGGCCGCTGCGCGCCCTCTGATTGGCTGCTGCCACACACCGCACCGACCAATGGGATCGTGAGAAGCTGTGAAAGTGGGCGGGGCCACCAGGAGGACGGTTCCACTCACTTTATTGAGGTTAATTCTGAAGTAGTAAACAACCGAGGCTCTGAGGGGCTTGTTGTTGTTGTTGTTGTTGTTTATTTTGAACACTGACGTTTAATTTGAAGCCACATTGCCGCCGCTGCTGCTGAAGAGATGATTTAATAAGTTCAGTGAAGCTGTTTGACCCAGAATGTTCAACCCTGTCATCAGGACTGGACCTGAGAGAGTGTGTGTGTGTGTGTGTGTGTGTGTGTGTGTGTGTGTGTGTGTGTGTGTGTGTGTGTGTGTGTACTGACTGAATATGTTGGGTGTGAAACTAAAAAGTAATTCCAATAGGCCTGTACACAGGTTTGATATATCAGATTACTTTAGCGTTAGAAGTATTCAGGAAGTAGGATCAGTATAAAATGTGATAATATTGAATATAGAAGGAGTAAATACTTTTACTTCTTTCTCCCTCTTTTCACCACCATTGAATTAGATATATGTTTTATATGTCTATAGAAGTACGTTCAGGTGTGTGTGTGTGTGTGTGTGTGTGTGTGTGTGTGTGTGTGTGTGTGTGTGTGTGTGTGTGTGTGTGTGTGTGTGTGTGTGTGTGTGTGTGTGTGTGCGTTTGAATAAGTGTATTGAGATAAATTCAAATCAGTACAAATATATTTTCTTTTATATGAATATGCATTTTCTCTATGTTTTGACATGTATGAAATGAATTATTTATATAAAATCTATACAGTATTTTTATCCCAGTATTCATTCAGTGTCATATTTGATGTATAATAGTACTCAAGTAAAATGACTGAAACATGCAATGATTGACTTTTTCTCCTTCCCTTTTCAACCATATATATATTTATATATATATTTATTTATTTATTTATAAAACCTTTCAATTCAAGGGAAAATGGAAAAATAGAGTAAAAGCAATAGATTATATCAGAAGTGTGTTATTTCCTTTTTCAGCATTCTATTTGATGAGACATAAACTCACCAGGCTTCACTTTGTAAAGTTGATTTATTGTCATAAAAAGTGTTAATCCTGCAACAATAATCTCTCCTAATCTGAGGTTTTCCAGACATGATGGATGAGCTTTGATACCGACAGTTAAATTAATCTGTGCTGCAGCATCATAATCATTCCTCATCAATTCTTTCAAATGAAGTTGAGCTGAAGCTCCCGGACGTCACGAGCTTCCTCAGGGTGTTAACGGATTGATAATCCAGCGGCTTGTTATTCTCACACAAATATCAGCGGAGGATCAGACCGAGTTTTTCAGAGAAATCACAAAAACACAAAGACAGCAGGAAAGTTAAACCGGCTCCTTGTATTTATATTTACATCTAACTTTATTATGAAGAACCAGAAAAGAAACGTTCAGGTGAACCTTTTATTACGTCACAATTTTAATTACTGATTTTACTTGTTCTATTTATCTATCAGAGCTTCAAACGACAAAAAAGCGCATTTTTTTATGAATTATTATTATTATTATTATTATTATTATTATATAATAACATTGATCGTTTAAGACGCGTTTTGCTTCTTTACTGGGCTGATCTGGGGTAATAAGTTGGTCGCGGGTTCGAGTCCCGCTCTGAACGAGTGTGTTTCTTGTGTTTTTTCCCCCGAATAATAAAAGTAGGAACAATAATCTAAAGACCCAGAATGACGCCTTGAACGAGCTTCTTTAGTTTCTTTATGCGACTGAAGGTTTCAGACACGAATCGTTTGTAGAGAAAGTTCCTGCCGCACAACCTGAGCCGTTCACCTTTCAAGCACCAGCCTGGAAATCCAGGAGAATCAATGACACAGCAAGTTCACACGTTTTACCCTGAACTACAATCGAAAGTCTCAGTTTTAACTCGCATCATCCGGAACCGAACCTGCAACCGACCAGCAGCTTCTCGAGGCTCAACTTTGTTGCTTTGACTTCATTTTATTCTGGATTTTCTTGCCGCTGACTTCCGGTCTGGACAAACCACTGGAAGCGTTTCACCTCGATCATTATTCTTCTTTTATTTTCTTTTTTTTTAATTAATCGCATTTTTCCTCCATGTTTAAGATTCTGTCATTTTAAATTTGCATGAACGCTTAATAGCTGGAACTTCATCTACAAAGTTCTTAAACTATATTTCGCAGGTTTTTAGTAAATGTTCGCATTTCTCATTTTAAAAATCACATTTCGACATAACTAGTTTGACTTCTTTGGTCTTCATGCATCCTGATGTTTGCGCATTTTTTAGTGAATTAACCGCATTTTCCCGTCATATTCAGGATTCGTTCAGTATTTATATCATAAATAAACGATACGTGAATTTGCTCACTTCTTTCTGCCCCTGGATTTTGTGATTTCTCTGCATTTTCCGATCATATTTAAGATTCTGTTCTTCTAAATTTGCTGAGCAAGAATCCACAACGCAATGAAACCTGATGTACCAGGGGTTGTACTGTGTATTTTGTAATATTTGTTCAGTGTGTGTGTGTGTGGGGAGGTGGGCGGGGGGGGGGGGGGGGGGGGGGGGGGTTGTTACTTTGAATTTGCACATTTTTGTTTTAGTGAAAAATTCGCCTTTTCTCCTCAATATTTAAGAGTTTTGTTTTAAATTTACAGAGCATGAATGCAGATTATATGAATAAATAATCTGCCGCAGATCTTCTGCGTGTTGATATATTTGTGTTTTTCTTCAATCAGATTTAAAACTTTATTCTGCGTGTTGGTCTCGTGATAATGATGACGTTGCAATATGTTATATAAAATAGATCAATTATTTAATGTCAACAACCTGTTCAGTCTTTTATTTTGATGAGCCGAGGCCCAGTTTATTGTGTAGGGACTTGTCTTGCGGGACCTGCGGAGTGAAGCGCGTGACTCTGGTCCTCTGGACCTCCTGTTCGCTCTTTGCCTCCGGGCCGCAGCGCGGCCCCGTTAACTGCCCCTCCATGTGTGCGGGGGTGAAGACGTCAGGCCCTGCAGGTGCACTTTTATTTGGCCCTTCGTCTTAATTTATTGGGGGCTTAAGGAGCAGCCCCCCCGCCCCCCGCCCCCCCCCGCCCCCCCCCCCCGCCCCCCGGGCTGCCGCTTCCCCCGCAGGAATGCTTTGAAGTGGCGGGCGGAGGATCCAGAGCAGGACCCTCCAGGTGAAAAGTGTTGTCTGTGTCCACGGAGTCATTAAGGACAAGTAACCGAGCGGCTGGAGGGGGGGGGGGGGGGGGGGGGGGGGGGGGGGGGGGGGGGTGGCGGGGGGGGGTGTAGGGTGTGTGTGTGTGTGTGGGGTGGGGGGTGGGGGTGGTGGGGGGGGGGGGGGGGGGGGGCTAGGACAGTATGAGATAAACAGCCTCATATGAGAAATATTCCAGATTCTGTTGAAGATCAACTCTTCAACATAAACTCGGTGACACTTCTACCTCTTGTTGGCAGGTTGTTTACATTGTTGTTGTTGTTGTTGTTGTTGCATGATTTGGCCGCTTGGTGGCAGTAGGAAAGAAGAAAAGAAAGAAAGAAAGAAAGATGGTTATAATATCTTCATCCCTTCGGTCTCATCGCTGGTCGGTTCAGGATGTTTGGTGGGTTTTTCTTTCTCTCTTTTTTCTCTTATTCCTTTTTTTTTATTTTTCCTTTTGTCTTTTTCTTTATTATAGTTTTTCTATTATTTCCTTTGGAGGATGTTGTTTGGACGGAGGGACGGAGGGACGGACGTCCCACTGTGAGACCAGCTCAAAGACGACTTCTGACAACGATGTGAAATTGTTGAAAAACTGCATCATGTGAATTTTAATATAATAAATATATAATAAATCTCAGATTGCTTCTGGCAGAAAGCAGAAAGGCAACGGGCCGGAGAAGAGCAACTAGATCACTGATGTAACAAGGTGTTTTTAAGAGGATTCATTCCTTCAATATATTAAAGAGCTGGATCCAACACAGCAACTCAACACAGCAACTCAACACAGCAACTCAATGAAGCAACTCAACAGAGCAACTCAACACAGCAACTCAATGAAGCAACTTAACAGAGCAACTCAATGAAGCAACTCAACGAAGCAACTCAACAGAGCAACTCAATGAAGCAACTTAACACAGCAACTCAACACAGCAACTCAATGAAGCAACTCAACACAGCAACTTAACAGAGCAACTCAATGAACCAACTCAACAGAGCAACTGAACACAGCAACTCAATGAAGCAACTCAACAGAGCAACTGAACAGTTCCACTTGGCCCTGGCCTCAGACCTTAGCCGCCCTTTCATTCATCTCTGAGGGTTTCAAGGTGGTTTTGAAAGGTTTTGAAAAGGTTTTGAAAGGTTTTTCCACTTTGAGCTCTGGGATCGTTTGAAAGGACCGAATGTTTTGGTGACGATGGAGAGAAAACTGAAGGATTTCCAGGAAGTTTTCAAACCTTCATCCTTCAGTAAAAGATTCCCAGAACCGGTTCATGAAGGTTCCTCGTGGATCCGGAGCAGGTTCCAGCGGCGCAGCGGGACTTCGGAGACATCCGAGTACTTTTCCAGGATCCTGGAAGAGATTTGAGGCGTTCCAGGTGCAGCCGGCCTGTAAAGCCTCTGGAGGACTTCCATGTGTGTTTGAGGAGAATCCAGCTTCTGGGATGGACAGAAGATCCTTTACTTCTCTTCAGCTCGTCTCTCAAAAGGAGAAAATACACCTGCAGGGATTCACAGGAAACGCTAATCTGGAGGTTTTAATCCAGATTCTCTAAATAAAAACATCAGTACTTCCTGCAAATGGGCTTCATTTAACTGCGAGGATGAGGAGGATGAGGAGGATGAGGAGGATGAGGAGGGTGAGGAAGGTGGGGAGGGTGGGGAGGGTGAGGATGAAGACGAGGGTGAGGATGAGGAGGATGAGCTCCCGCGGAGCGTTAATCCCAGTTAAAGGCAGACGGACGGCGTCGGATTGAAACGCAGCGTCTTGTGAAGCTGTAAAGTGTAACCGGAGCTGTGGAGAGACAGAAGAGCTGAGCGGGATCCTGTTGGCTTAATTAGCCTCTGATGGAGCGACAACACATGGAGCGGAATGCAAAAAACAGGCCGGGGGGCAAGAGGGGGCAAGAGGGGGCAAGAGGGGGCATTAGTCTCTGTCTGACACCTCGACCTCTCCTGGCCGAAGTGCAACAAACAGGAGGCGTCGCTCCGCCTCACCCCGGAGTCTTCTCTCACTCCGTCACCAAACTCATTCATGTTGTTTAAGTTGGTTGTGAGAAGCTCCAGATTCAATCTGATCAGACTGGAGATTAATCTGGATTACCGACTCACCGTCTTCATTCCGATCTAGAACCCAGTCCTTCTAGGAGGAGAGTCCAACGAGTCACTGAGGAGAGGCGACGCAAAGAAGACCTCCAGTGAACAGGAAGGAACCTGCTGAACAGGTGGAGCGTCCACATCGGTCCGGGGGGCGGGGCTTGTCCGGGGGGGGGGGGGGGGGGGGGGCTGAGCCCACGCCTTCCAATGACGTGGCACATTGTGATTGGCTGTCACAGTTAGCGTCGTAGCTTCGTGGAACGCTAACGTGGCTGTGTGAGGTGAGGAGGACGACGCGAGTGGTTTGTCTGGTGGAGCTTCAGGAGAGACTGAACGTGTCGGTCCCGTATCGGAGTTTGTCCATGTGGATTTGCCGTAGTTCATATAGTGTGTGACATCATCAGCAGGCGCAGGCATAGACACACATATATATACTGTATATATATACACTGAACAAAAATATAAACGCAACACTTTTGTTTTTGCTGCTATTTTTCACGAGCTGAACTCACAGATCTAAAACTTTTTCTATGAATGCAAAAGACCCAGAACTGTCAAATACTTATGACAGAAAACAAAAGAACTAGAAAAAGAAGCAAGATAATTAAAAAACAAAAATGGATAAAAAGGGAGGAGATGCCAAGTGCAGCTCAAACAATTAGAATCTCAGCGGCTGTAAACAAAGAAGAAGGAATAAAATCTAAATAAAAAGGCCACAAAAGATAAAAATGTAATAAAATAAATTGAACCGGTGACACTTCGTGAATACAACCTCAGTTTTTGTATGCATCAATCATTTTTCCTTCTTTCTTTCATTCCAGATCATTTCCATGTTTATTTATTGTGAAATAGTGAAAAAGTTTCTTCTGCTCATAAAGTTTGCAGCTCTGGGATGAAGATGTAATCCCACTGATGTCCACTGGGGGGCAGACTGCGGCAGCCCGTCCGTCATCTCAATAAAAACCTTCTATATTTCTATTAAGTCATATTGAGTGAAATAAACGAAAACTAACTGATAAATACCAAATGAGTGATACAAGATCATCTAGAGCAAATAATCCAACCTGAGAAACAGATTTTTCTTTTTAACATGACACTTTTTAATGTTAAAAATGATCAAATGATATTATATAAGGAGGTAAAACTTGTAACATTTAAATGGATTTGTGATGTTGGAATCATTCTGAATTTGTTGTCTTCAGAATCTATTTTAAAAACTACTCTGCTTCATGCTTCATGCTGTTCTCTTCATCTTTTATTTCTTCTCCGGACTCTGGGAGGAAGCGCATGTAAAGCTGTGGCCACTAGGGGGCAGCATATGAGAGGTTTTGAACGTGACGGAGTCCGAGAGCAGAGTTACAAAATGTTTTAACAACAAAAACCATCGATGAGCCGCTTGAACTGTGAGGATTATTAGATTTAATGACTTTCAGAGGGAGATGTTAAAAAGCTTCGGACTGAGCTGGATTACTGTGGATCTAATAAAGTAAATATTAAACCAAGTAGGAGTCCAACTCCAAGCAGGAGTAGGAGTCCAACTCCAAGCAGGAGTCCAACTCCAAGTAGGAGTAGAAGTCCAACTCCAAGTAGGAGTCCAACTCCAAGCAGGAGTAGGAGTCCAACTCCAAGCAGGAGTCCAACTCCAAGTAGAAGTCCAACTCCAAGTAGGAGTCCAACTCCAAGTAGGAGTAGAAGTCCAACTCCAAGTAGGAGTCCAACTCCAAGCAGGAGTCCAACACCAAGTAGAAGTCCAACTCCAAGCAGGAGTCCAACTCCAAGCAGGAGTCCAACACCAAGTAGAAGTCCAACTCCAAGTAGGAGTCCAACTCCAAGCAGGAGTCCAACTCCAAGTAGGAGTCCAACACCAAGTAGGAGTCCAACTCCAAGCAGGAGTCCAACTCCAAGCAGGAGTAGAAGTCCAACTCCAAGTAGGAGTCCAACTCCAAGTAGGAGTCCAACACCAAGTAGAAGTCCAACTCCAAGCAGGAGTCCAACTCCAAGTAGAAGTCCAACTCCAGGTAGGAGTCCAACACCAAGTAGAAGTCCAACTCCAAGCAGGAGTCCAACTCCAAGTAGAAGTCCAACTCCAGGTAGAAGTCCAACTCCAAGTAGGAGTCCAACTCCAAGTAGGAGTCCAACACCAAGTAGGAGTCCAACTCCAAGTAGGAGTCCAACTCCAAGTAGAAGTCCAACTCCAAGCAGGAGTCCAACACCAAGTAGAAGTAGGAGTCCAACTCCAAGTAGAAGTCCAACTCCAGTAGGAATTAACATTATAGACATCAACAACGTCACCATGACGATTAGAGATATCTGTGACGTCATTTCGACACGGTGAAACGTGATTAAAGATATCTATAATTGCCACCACAGATATATTTAATGGACGGAAGTGGTGACGAGTCAAAATGAAATAGTAGATAACAAGATCTCACATTGTGGATGTTCGTAATTGAATTGATGAGATCTGGAATCACGTGCTCCAGACAACTGAACGGGGAAGGTGACGTCATTCTTACACGTAGGAATGACGGTGTTTTTATCTGAAATGTTTATTTAGACGAGTAGGAATTGAATAGTGGATATTTGTGTTTCTCATCCAGACGAGTGATTAAACGTTAAAACGTCTTGCATCATGAGTCAAACTCTTTCAAAGACAAACGACTTTTACTTTTCACTCGAAATAGTATTTCTAATGTTTTTTAAGTAAAATATCTACAAATTTAAAGGTAGAAGATTCTATAAATAGTATATCAGTGATTTCTTTCTCGATAGAAGCTTTATTTATTCTTCTAATAAATAAGTTCTGGAGTTCAATGAGGGTCTGAATCTGTTGTGAACTTAAACTTCAACATAATTAATCATAAAAGCTCCAAAATGTTCCTTGTTTTGTTTTGATAATCGCTTCACTTCCTCACGTCTGTTTCATTTGTTCAACAGGTGAAACTGATTCACAATTAGTGTCGCTTCCTACCTGGACAGGTGTGTGTGTGTGTGTGTGTGTGTGTGTGTGTGTGTGTGTGTGTGTGTGTGTGTGTGTGTGTGTGTGTGTGTGTGTGTGTGTGTGTGTGTGTGTGTGTGTGTGTGTGTGTCGCTTCCAGCTGAATCTCTGATCTGATCTTAATCTCTGGAATATCTGGACCCAGAGCGTCTCACAGTTCAACCGTGTTCCTAAATGACTGTGACGTCAGATTATCTTTACGTCATTACCTTGTGGTACTTTGCTGAGTAGAGCTTCGGGAGTCTTTGGATCCGACCAGTGTGAAGAATATCTTCAGTATTCGAGGATCACCGTCTCAGCCCGAGCTCCGTTCTTCCCGTGACTCTACTGCTGTCGGACCTCACGTGGCTAATTTACATACGAGCAAAGGTTTGCCGGGCTGGACCGTTTGTCATTCATGTTCAGGGGCGACGGATCACTTACCATCGTGGGAATGTTTAAACTTCTCATCCAATCACAGTGCGAAAAAATAAATAAAGTTAAAGTGACTGTTTTAAAAAAAAAAAAAAAATGCAAGAAGTAGAAAGTATAGAAAACTGCCTGAAAAAGTAAGAAATATAAGTAAAAAGTAGGTTGAAAAATAACTATAATACTCCAGTAAAATACAGATGCATTAAAATCCTTGTGACTGGGTCACCGTAATAACAATCCAACTTGGTAGTTTTATTTTGACAGTCACCGTAATAACAATCCAACTTGGTAGTTTTATTTTGACAGTCACCGTAATAACAACTCAATTTGGTAGTTTTATTTTGACAGTCACCGTAATAACAATCCAACTTGGTAGTTTTATTTTGACAGTCACCGTAATAACAATCCAACTTGGTAGTTTTATTTTGACAGTCACCATAATAACAATTCAACTGGATAGTTTTATTTTGACAGTCACCGTAATAATAATTTAACTTTGTAGTTTTATTTTGACACTCACCATAATAACAATCCAACTTGGTAGTTTTATTTTGACAGTCACCGTAATAACAATTCAACTTTGTAGTTTTATTTTGACAGTCACCGTAATAACAATCCAACTTGGTAGTTTTATTTTGACAGTCACCGTAATAACAATTCAACTGGATAGTTTTATTTTGACAGTCACCGTAATAATAATTTAACTTGGTAGTTTTATTTTGACAGTTACCGATAACAATTCAACATTGTAGTTTTATTTTGACAGTCACCATAATAACAATCCAACTTGGTAGTTTTATTTTGACAGTCACCGTAATAACAATTCAACTTTGTAGTTTTATTTTGACAGTCACCATAATAACAATCCAACTTGGTAGTTTTATTTTGACAGTCACCGTAATAACAATTCAACTTGGTAGTTTTATTTTGACAGTCACCGTAATAACAATCCAACTTGGTAGTTTTATTTTGACAGTCACCGTAATAACAATTCAACTGGATAGTTTTATTTTGACAGTCACCGTAATAATAATTTAACTTGGTAGTTTTATTTTGACAGTTACCGATAACAATTCAACTTTGTAGTTTTATTTTGACACTCACCATAATAACAATCCAACTTGGTAGTTTTATTTTGACAGTCACCGTAATAACAATTCAACTTTGTAGTTTTATTTTGACAGTCACCGTAATAACAATTCAACTTTGTAGTTTTATTTTGACAGTCACCGTCATAACAATCCAACTTGGTCTGTCCACTAGAATGTTCTCCTTGTTAATGTTTAGAGCTCATTGTTCTCTGCTGTGTGTGTGTGTGTGTGTGTGTGTGTGTGTGTGTGTGTGTGTGTGTGTGTGTGTGTGTGTGTGTGTGTGTGTGTGTGTGTGTGTGTAACGAGTGGACCAACATACTAACTACATCTTTTTCAGAAAGTCGCAGTGACGTGAAACTTTTCTAAAAAGAAAATGGAAAATGACGCGTTTTCACTTTAAATGTGTAAATTGAGAAATTAGAGGAAAAAAATCAACTTTAGAGAAAATATGTCAACAAATGTAAATTTCTACACAATGACTGTTTTCAAACAAAGAGAAAGACTGAAATGTAAAATGTATTTCAAGTTTATTTTTCACCTTTAACTTGAAGTCAGATCAGACTGTTTGTATAATAAGTATTTATAATATAGATAAATATAAGTTGACTTTATTTAAATTTCGTGAGGGAAGATGGAAGTTCTGTGACCTCATCAGGACGTCATGATTACTTGATTATTATAAGTGATGATTTAAGATTAATATCATGACGTCACATCTTTTGATTCACGTTTACTGCACTCTCTAAAGTAACTTGCTTTAACTAAGTGACCAGAACTGATTCATCTAATCAGAGTAGTAGTAGCAGTAGTAGTAGCAGTAGTAGTAGCAGGAGTAGTAGTAGCAGGAGTAGCAGTAGTAGTAGTCATAGTAGTAGTAGTAGTAGTAGTAGTAGCAGGAGTAGTAGTAGTAGCAGGAGTAGTAGTAATAGTAGTAGTAGTAGTCGTAGTAGTAGTAGTAGTAGTAGCAGGAGTAGTAGTAGTAGCAGGAGTAGTAGTAATAGTAGTAGTAGTCGTAGTAGTAGTAGCAGGAGTAGTAGTAGTAGCAGGAGTAGCAGTAGTAGTAATAGTAGTAGTAGCAGTTGTAGCAGTAGTAGTAGCAGTAGCAGGAGTAGTAGTAGTAGCAGTAGTAGTAGTAGCAGGAGTAGTAGTAGTAGTAGTAGTAGCAGTAGTAATAGTAGTAGTAGCAGTAGCAGTAGTAGTAGCAATAGTAGTAGTAGCAGGAGTAGTAGTAGTAGCAGTAGTAATAGTAGTAGTAGTAGCAGTATTAGCAGTAGCAGTAGTAGTAGTAGTAGTAGCAATAATAGTAGTAGCAGGGGTAGTAGTAGTAGTAGTAGTAGCAGTAGTAGTAGTAGTAGTAGTAGCAGTAGTAGCAGTAGTAGTAGTAGTAGCAGTATTAGCAGTAGCAATAGTAGTAGTAGCAGGAGTAGTAGTAGTAGTAGTAGCAGTAGTAGTAGTAGCAGTAGTAGTAGTAGCAGGAGTAGTAGTAGTAGTAGTAGCAGTAGTAGTAGTAGCAGTAGTAGTAGTAGCAGGAGTAGTAGTAGTAGTAGCAGTAGTAGTAGTAGCAGTAGTAGTAGTAGCAGGAGTAGTAGTAGTAGTAGTAGTAGCAGTAGTAATAGTAGTAGTAGCAGTAGCAGTAGTAGTAGCAATAGTAGTAGTAGCAGGAGTAGTAGTAGTAGCAGTAGTAATAGTAGTAGTAGTAGCAGTATTAGCAGTAGCAGTAGTAGTAGTAGTAGTAGCAATAATAGTAGTAGCAGGGGTAGTAGTAGTAGTAGTAGTAGCAGTAGTAGTAGTAGTAGTAGTAGCAGTAGTAGCAGTAGTAGTAGTAGTAGCAGTATTAGCAGTAGCAATAGTAGTAGTAGCAGGAGTAGTAGTAGTAGTAGTAGCAGTAGTAGTAGTAGCAGTAGTTGTTTTTGTAATGAAATCCCACACAGATGAAATACTGCTGACACCTCGTGTTTTCTAACAAAAGACTTGAACTCAGTTTAAGAAGAAAACTTCCTTTGTCCTGAAAGTGAAAGTACCTCAGTTATAAGACAACAGAGTAAACTCCATGTAGTATTTTAATTCACCACAATATCAAGTTGCTCTAAAAACAAATGAAAGTTTTTCAGGTTTTATTCACATTTGATCCATTTCCTGTTTGTGGCTCCTGAAGAAAAACTGAAGAACAGCAGCTAAAGCTTTTATTTTGAAATTCAACAACATGCAGCGGGTCAACATGCTGATGTGGGGGGTGGGATGGGGTGGGGGGGGGGGGGGGGGGGTACTTGGGTGCCACGCATTTCAGCCTGGTACATGAGGGGTAAACATCTCAGTCTGGGGCGTTTATTCCGGGTGAGGGGGGGTGGGGGGTAGGTCAGTCTGGGGTATTTTGGGGGGGGGGAACTTAGTCCGGGGTATTCGCACACATTTCAGTGTGGGGTATTTATTCCATTTGGGGGGTAATTGTCCCCCGACCCCGCACACAGCCAAGTCACAATACCGCGGGTCCGGTTGGTCCAAGCTGAGGTCCGCGAGCGCTTCACGAGGACGAGCTGAGGATGCGCGAGTCCGCGGAGTCGGAGCGCTCCTCGTACTCCTCGTCGGGGGAGTAGAGGCCGGGCTTGGGCCCCAGCGGGCAGGCCGCCTCCTCCTCGGAGGGCCTGGAGGTCAGCAGCGGCGAGCCGCGGAACACGGAGCCCGCGGCGGGGCCCGCGGCGGAGGGCGAGAAGGGCGAGACGTACTGCGCCGCGGCGGAGCGCAGCTGGTACTGCTGCTGCAGCGCCACGGTGTTCCACAGGGTGACGTCATTGCGCACGAACGGGCTGGTCTGGCTGCGCGTCAGGGAGTTGCGCAACATGAGCGGGTAGCGCGCGGGCTGCGGGAAGGACGCCGCGGCCGCCGCGTGCTGCAGCGGGACGCCCAGAGCGCCCGGGCCGGACTCCGGGCCGAACCGGAGCGACTCCGGCACCCGGAAGGCGGAGCCCACCGACCACTTGGCGGAGGACGCCACCGGGTGGTACGTGCCCAGCGCGTGCTCGAACAGGTGTCCGTTAGAGGGCAGCATCAGCGCCTCGGGGTGCGGGTCGGCGTGCGGGATCCCCCCGCCGCCGCCGTCCGGGCCCCGGCTGGACAGCAGCACCTCGATGGCCCCCACCAGGTCTCCGCCGCAGCCCCGCAGGATGAGCTCCAGCACCGGCGGCTTGTGCGCCGGGAAGATCTTCTTGAGGACGTCGAGCGGCGGCCGGTTGGCCCGCAGGCTCAGCGGCAGGTTGATGGAGCCGCCGAGGCCCTCGATCAGCACCGCCTGCTCCGCGGGGCTGGGCGGGTACTTCTGGGGGCTCTCCGGTTTGTGCGCCTCCTTGTCGGCGCCGGGGGTCTTGGGGAGGCCGTAGCGGGGCTCCTCCGGGTGGGAGGGGGTCTCGGGGGGCTCGGGGGTGTAGCAGGAGTTCGGTTTGGAGCCCTCCGGGGAGCTGGCCGGGTCCTGCTCCTTGTCGCTGGAGCTGTTGTCCCCGCCCGAACCCTCGTCCGCTCCGTCCTCCGCCGGCTCTGCGGGGCCGCAAAACAAACGCACCAAAGTGGTTCCATTCATTTACCGCAGATAAAGTATTTTTATTTAATTACTTTACAGCAGAAACAAAAATATCAGAACAACATCGGTGGTTTTTCATAATTGTTGTTTATAAATTCTATTAAAAAAAAATCTTTTACTGTCAGAGGTCTCGATTTTTACCAATAAAATTATATATGCTGATACTATTATTATTAATGATAATATTTATATATATTCTCCAATACTCAATAATCAAATTACATAAGAATAAGTAAGAATATCATCGAATGCACACACATCCTATGTCAGGACACAATAAATACTCAATACATTTACTCAATAAGGGAAAACACAGAAAATTAAAGTTTTTTTCCAAGAAAAAAAAACAATCCCAGTATTTACATTTATTTAAATTTAAGTATCAGTTTTATAATGATGACATAAAGCTGTGTATTATGTTTTCTTAATTTTGCATCAATTTAAAGATTTAAAGGAAGTTTATGACAACTATGAAAACACTCTGTGTCACAACTGTTCTTAAAAGTACTTTATAAATAGTTGTTATTATTATTATAATACCTTTAAAATTAAAAACACAAAGTCAAGCACGTATTGTAAGTATTATTCTGTTGTTTGAGCTGTAAATATTCACATTCACTGATTCTGCACATCACAAACATCTGGACCCTGCTGACGTATTGTAATATTTACTGTTATTTTACAGTAATCTTTATCAAACTGAAGTATTCGTTGTAATTTTGCACTTTTCTATGTCGTTTTGCACCATTATTGCTTTTTGCTCTCCAGTTCAGTTATTCCTGTTGAATCGTTTCAATATTGTTTCTAAATCACTAAAACACAATTTGTTTTCAACATTATTTAACGTTGATTTTAAATATTTGAACCTTTTAAGAGTCAAAGTGATGAAAAAAAATCTGCTGCTCCTGGAGGATCGATGAACTTCTTCACCTGATCAACTGGTTTGATTTGTGATCGAAGTCATGAAAATACACACACACACACACACACACACACACCCACACACACACACACACACACACACACACACACACACACACACACACACACACACACACACACACACACACACACACACACACACACACACACACACACACACACACACACACACTCCTGACAACTACAAACAAGGAAACATCAGTTTCATCACTTTAATTCGGAGTTTGAAGTTTGAAGTTTTTGAGATTTTAGTCAGAAACACAACAAGCAGATCAAATCGTTAGAAAGTTCCTGTTTGGAGCAACTTTGGGTTTTAAAGTCAATTTAAAGACGGTAAACTGAAAAAATACTCAAATGGAAGTGAAGGAACGTCACGTGAGAAGAATAAATGTTCAAAGCAGCGAATTCCAGTACTGAGCTTCCTTTAGTTTTTACTTTAGATAAACTCAAACATTATTATCATGTTCACAAGTACACAAAGGAGATATATAAATATATAATATCATATATATCTATATATAGATATATATATATAAAAAGTCATTTTGACCACTTTCGTCTTCACTTTATTCCGAATTACCTGTTTTTCTTACTCATTCATGACTAAAAATATGTGAAGAAAATCAGAGCTTTTCCAGGAAATGACATTAAAATGAGATTAATAAGAAAAAGGCTGAAGTTACATAAAACGTGTCGTCTTTTGAGTGAATTAACATATTGGAGCATTTTCCTCTTCATTACGTTCAAACGTGTCGGTTTCTGTCAAGAATGAATGTGATATTGAACCTCGATCACAAAATGTCAAATATCATAGATTTACTTTTTAATCTTTATTTATTTTATATTTTTTTTACCTAAAATAGACCTTCAGTTTGAGACATTTAACATAAAAATGGTCAGAGTGCAGAGGATTCAAACTGTAGTGAACCGTTAGTATCTGAGAAGGAGCAAAGTTTAAACACATTCTTCTTAATTGGAATTGAAATAGTGATTTATTTATTTGTTTTAACGATTTAACCCTTTAAATTGTGACAAAAGTTTATTTTGAAAGACTCGTCAACATTTTAATATTCATTCATTTAGTTTTTAACGGTTTAATTTGTTGGAAAAAGGAAAAGTAAAGAAATATCAATCCTCTACTTTGTTTTTAGAAAGTTGAAGTTTAAAAAGTCCGTTTGAATAATTTCGATCAGATTCCAACACAATAAAACAATCGTCTGTTAAAAACACACAGTTTGACATATTTCACACTTCTTGTAATAAACTAATAAACATCCGTCCTGGATATAACTTCTCATATTGATCAAGCGTGTGTTTGTACATTGTGTTAATTTAAACTGTTTTTTATCTCCCAAACATCAAACTGGAGCAGTTTCATTAATTTAAATATAGATTTAAATCCAAAAACTAAGAAATTTAAAAAAAAACGCTCTTTAATTTGTTTTTTTAGAAATATATTTAATATATTTAATGTCCAAACAAACACGATCAAATTCCAATAAAATAAAGACCAGTTGTTAAAAACGCTCTTCAGAATAAAATCCTCTGAATATTACATTTTCATTCAGATTGTCCAGAAAATAGTGACAATTTATTTTAGAGAAAAAACAATCCAAACAGCCTAAATATTACTTTTGATATTAAGCAAGTATTTGTAAATATTGCGCACATTTCCATATCTTTAGAGCAGTTTTCATCTTGTAAAAAAACATTAAGTTAAAAGAGTTTGGAGCTAAATGCGCTAAAGACAGTTTGAGTGTTTATGATTAAAAACAGTTAAAATGTTGAGTTGTTCAGTAGAAAACTTCCTGTTGGTCTCGCTCTTCTTGTAATAACATGAAGGAGAAATACAATTATCATTAAACTCTGTAAACACGCTGATTCTCCCTCCAATAGGTTGAATTCTGGATTCTCTGTATTTCGGAACTTTTGGGTTCGGAGACGTTCCGTCTTTGTGTTTCCGGGAGAAACGAGAAGAAAAGTGGAGCCAAACGCTTCTAATGGAAAACTGTTCCGACCTTCCCTTGTTCAGTGGAAAACTTCCCCTCAGACCTGGAATCTTTTAGAAACAACGCTGATCATATTAAAGCTGATAAATAGTCCCCGTGTCTTTGTGTTTGTGTGATGCGGTCGTACCTGCGCCCCCGGGCTGCTGCGCCGCCTCCGCGCCGCTCCACCGCAGCTCCAGCTCCTCCGCGCGGCCCGCCGGGGCCGCCTGGCTCCCCTCGCCGGCCCCGGCCCCGGCCGAGGCCCCGGCGGGCTGCAGGCCGATGGCCGGCGGCGGCAGCACGCGCAGGGACTCCGGGATGAGGCTCTCCAGGCTCTCGTTGGCCTGCTGCCGGCGCAGCGCCACCTGCGCCGCCATGACGCGCTGCCGCTCGATGATGAGGATGCACTTCTCGCATGTGCAGTCCTTGAAGCGGCAGTAACGCTTGTGACCTTTGAGCCACGACAGCACGCCGTGGTTCCGGCACCGCGCGCACTTGGGGGTCCGCTGCAGCGGGGCCCGGGGCTGCGACACCGGAGCCCCCATGTACAGGTAGGGGGACCCGTAGCCGTTCATTGTGGCTCCGCGGAGCGAGCGGCGGGAGGTGCTGCCAGGAGGAGAGGTGGAGGAGGATGGAGATGCACGAGGAGGAGGAGGAGGAGGAGGAGGAGGAGGTGCCCTTCCTCCGCCTCAGAGCGCGCGCCCTGACGCGCTTTGGAGGAGAAACCAAACGTGTCAAAGAGGCTGAAACTGAAGCTGCCAGTCAGAACCTCATCACATCCTCTCCAGAAAATCCCTATAATAACAATTTACTTCTGTTCAAACACAATGACACGTTTTAAAGGATTTAATTAAGGAGCCTGGCTCCGCCTCGGCGCGCGCGCACTGACGCGTTTGGAGGAGAAAGTAAAGGTGTCGGAGAGGCTGAAGCTGAAGCTGAAGCTGCTGGTCAGAATCCCGTTTCTACTCAACATTCTAAAGGAGAAATCCCCGTAATAACAACTTCAACCTATTCAGACTCTGATCGACACGTTTTAGAGTAAAATGATGAGCAGAAGTTATTTTATGATCAGAAACAGGAAAAAAAAAGCAGTAAAGAGAAATAAACTGCAAATAAATAAATAGAATATTTCACTTTCTAAAATCTTTCTTATTAAACTTCGTTTAGAGATCTGGAATTAAACCTATTAGTGTGAATATTACTTTATTTATTTTAATAATGCTAATAATAAGAGAAACAAGTGAGGTAGAATTTAGGTGATAAATGTTTTAAAATGATCCAGATTAATAATAATTAGGGATTATTTCAGGTTTGAAGGCTGAATGACACTGAACTGTCGTTAATGATTCTAAATCTGCATTTTACAAAGATTCCTCTCATTTAGAGAAAACAGTAAAACAGGATTTCAGTTAATAAAATAATGAGTTTTGCTCATGTTTGGAAAAAAAAGGTCAAATCTTTGACAACTTTATAAAAACTTTACGTTTGACTGAAAATCCACATAATTTAATAAATGAAATGGAAGTTTAATGTGAATAAATGTTTCTGTTACAAAAGGAAAATTATATATTTCACTAAAAACATAAATTTATCACCTTTAATATCACTGCAGTAAATGAGAATAACGAAGTAAATATAAACATGTTTTTAAAAATGTTTCATCTCTAAAGATTTTGTGTGGAATCGTCTGCTTGTTGTGAGTTTATCTATTGATCACATTGATTAGGTTCGTTTAGGGATTCATCTTTAATGAACATTTAATTCACCTTCATCTGATAAAATGATCAAATTAAAGAGATTTACTGAGAGAAAGGGGGCGGGGCTTAAAATCAGCCTGCCGCAAAGACACACACACACACACACACACACACACACACACACACACACACACACACACACACACACACACACACACACACACACACACACACACACACACACACACACACACACACACACACACACACACACACACACACACACACACACACACACACAGTTTTGAACATTAAAGGCAGAAATAAAAGATAAAAGAAATAAAAAATGAGCTTTTAAGTAAAACCTTTTAAACATTGTTTAGAATGTTTAATGGTCTTGATTCTTTGATGTTTCGTTCGGATCATCTTCATTATCTTCATCATTAAAAATGAATGAACGAGATTCAGGGAGCCACTTTATGATATCGTAGATCAAAGTGTCACAAACTGCATCATTTTCCTTTGAGTCCACAAAACTTCAACATTCCTTCGGTGCTCTTTGATCTTCCAAAGCTAAAATATATTGTCTGATGATTTGATAAACAAATAAACCTTCATTTCAGTCAGTGGCGTCGTCTCCAGGAGCATTAACAGGAGCATTAACAGGAGCATTAACAGGAGTTTTCTTCATGGTTCAGACGCTGTTTGAATCAAAACCATCAGTGGAAATCTGCTTCTATTCACTAAAAGGAAGAAGGGATGAGACTGAAGCCTCACCAGAAATATGGAGGGAAAAGTTGGTGACTAAAAGTCATGGAGGTCCTGCAGTCCATCTTATGTCTCTACTGATGTGAGACATATTCCAAATATATAGATACAGAATGGAAATTAATCACAATCATTGCAAAGAAAAGTCCCATTCCAAACTGCCCTGAGACTGCTGACTGTCCCAGATATGAAAACTCTGTTCAGTGAAGTCATGATACTTTTCATTTAGGGGCGGGGCTAACGGGTGGAGGCCCGCCTCTAAAGACTGACTGGACGCCTGAGGTGTCACTTCAGGTGATTGACAGCCGACCGACTGTATTAACAGACACACGATTACAGCGAAGCGTTCTTATACAAATATTGAAGACCTGTTTCCATACGAATGCTCCTGTTGTTAATGCTGAGGGCAGATTGTTCTCTGCTGCAGGTGTTTCATTGTAAAAACAAACTACAGCACCGACTAGTGGCCCAACATGCGAACTACATCATTTTCAGTGTTTGTACCCCAAAACTATTCTGAAGGTAAATTCTCACAGGAAACGTCGCCGTGGAAACGAGGCCTCAGACTCAGCAGGACCGGTTCTTGTGGGAAAATGTTTTGTGGACAGATGAAACTAAAATAGAGTTTATTCTTCTGACAAAGTAACACCAAGACTTCATTTACAGAGAATGAAGCCAAGAAGGAGAAGAAGACCTGACCACCAGCTGAGCATGGTGGAGGAACCATCATGCTGTGTGGGGCTGCGTCTCCTCGTCCAGAACGCAGACGACTGTCAACTGACTTCAGAGAGAAAGTCTGAAGCCGTCCCACCGTCCCGCCATCCCTCCGTCCCGCCGTCCCCCGCTGTACGAGAGGATTTTAAATAAAGTTTTCTGCAGACCGCACGACTCCACCTGACTACACAAGAATGAAACACCGTCAGCCTTCGTCTCACATCAGGGAAGATAAAGGTCTTGAGCAGGGACAGAACTGTCCCCCTGCCAGGAAGAGGACAAGGTGGAGGAGAAGGTGGAGGAGAAGGTGGAGGGGAAGGTGGAGGAGAACGAGGAGAAGGTGGAGGAGAACGAGGAGGAGAACGAGGAGGAGAACGAGGAGGGGAAGGTGGAGGAGAACGAGGAGGGGAAGGTGGAGGAGAACGAGGAGGGGAAGGTGGAGGAGAACGAGGAGGAAAAGGTGGAGGAGAAGGTGGAGGAGAATGAGGCTCAGAGAGAGAGAACTGGGGATGTTAGCATCCTGCTGTTGAGCAGAAAACTACGTCACGTCATCCTGCATTTCCTTTGGTTTGATATAATATATAATCTACAGCGGTTCAGGAGGACGACTGGAACCTCAACCTGGAACTGAACACCAAGCTGGTTTGAGCCGGTTTGAACCGCTTTGAGCTGGTTTGAGCTGGTTTGAACCGGTTTGAGCCGGACTTTACCAACAGTTCTCCCAGACCCGACCTCCGGCCTCAGACAGACCAACATGGCGCCGTTTGTGGAGCTTTTAGAAAACTTGGTCTCCAGCGAGACAAAGACGTCCAAAAAGAACGGAAGGAAGAAATGGACGTTTTAATACAACGAGTTCTGAAAGGGCAAAAAATTGATCGAATCGATTTATCGAATTTGAAGCTGAAAACAAATTTTATTTTACAAATTCAATCCCCTGCCAGTTTTCTGGTTCTGTTCTACCGGTCATTGTGACTTCCCATAGTTGCTGTTGCACTTTAACTTAAACCTGGTTAAAGCTTGAATTTATTGAAACACCGAGCCTCTTCTACTTTTTACTTTAGCATTGTTAACATTCATTTTAACTCTGAGGACAATCGCCAATAAATCTGTCGTTCCTAAATGTATTGAGAAAAAAATGATCGAAATTTAATGGAAACTCCAATTTTTCTTTAAAAAAATGATATTTTTTTCTCTTTTAGGCCAAATCGCCCCAAAGTTCTGATCATAATCCAACTAAAAATCTCTGTTTGAGCTGAAATCCGCTAAAACATCCTGCAAATGTAGGAGAAAGAAAGAAAGAAAGAGTGAGAGAAAGCGGCTGAGGCCTTCGTCACTGTCAAAGTGTGAAACCGAAGATTAAAGCCTGGAGCTTTTATTGCTGCACAAGGTGCTTTTCTTTTCTTTCCTGTTTCCTATTTTCTTTGTTGGATTACTTTTGGATCCGGAGCTCGAAGCTGCCGAGGACAGAAAGCTGGAACTTTTCCATTTCATCCCGCGGACGTCGTTCGGTTTCCGCGGAACCTGGAGCGGCGTGGAGCGCGTCGGCTCGCCGGCAGCCTTTAACACGGCGGTACATAACTTCCATGATTAAGCTCCCCGCGTGGATAAAAGCCCCTCGGGGAGCGGCGAGCACGACGCCGACACGGCCCCTGTGCCGGACTAATAGAGGGCGTTGAAACATAACACCGGGCAAAGCCGGGGCCCATTTCTGACCGTAAAAAAGGTTTATTCAAGCAAATAATGGGATCGGCCGGCGCAGAATGAGAGCGGGGTAAACTTCCCGGCGTGGAGCCGTCTCCGGGGCTATTAAGCTTTTAATTGGAAAATAGCAGAGGAAATTTCAAGGTGACTAGAGTGGCTTCGCAGTTTGTGCCGGACGAATAGATTTGTGGGAGTGGGAGGCTGGCGGGCGGACGCCTGATAAATTTATTCATGTTGTTCCTGCGCGGAGACCAAAACACAAAATAAAACTTTATACTGCAAGATTTTTATGATTTCTCCCCCTTTTTCTTTTTCTTTTTCGGTCAGCCTGTTTTCCTGACGCCGCGGTGAGTCGAGGAGTCGAGGAGCTCGACGCTCCGCAAACTCAACCTAATCCCCGTTGGTCTGACCTCCTCCGCTCCGGTGAGACAACCTCAGGGACAAACAGCTGGAAGGCAGAGGCACGTTCACATGAAATGCTCGGTTTGCACCGATACCACACATCTTTAAAAGGACAAGTGCTACCGAGTATCGATATCAAGTACTGATACAGAGTATCGATATCAAGTACTGATACCGAGTATCGATATCAAGTACTGATACCGAGTAGCGATATCAAATACTGTATCGATATCAAGTACTGACCGAGTATCGATACCAAGTACTGATACCGAGTATCGATGTCAAGTACTGATACCGAGTATCGATATCAAGTACTGAATCGATATCAAGTACTGTATCGATATCCAGTACTGATACCGAGAATCGATATCAAGTACTGATACCGAGTATCGATATAAGTACTGATACCGAGTATCAATATCAAGTACTGTATCGATATCAAGTACTGATACCGAGTATCAATATCAAGTACTGTATCGATATCAAGTACTGATACTGAGAATCGATATCAAGTACTGATACCGAGTATCGATATCAAGTACTATATCGATATCAAGTACTGATACCGAGTATCGATATCAAGTACTATATCGATATCAAGTACTGATACCGAGTATCAATATCAAGTACTGTATCGATATCAAGTACTGATACTGAGAATCGATATCAAGTACTGTATCGATATCAAGTACTGATACTGAGAATCGATATCAAGTACTGATACCGAGTATCGATATCAAGTACTGTATCGATATCAAGGACTGACCGAGTATCGATATCAAGTACTGATACCGAGTATCGATATCAAGTACTGTATCGATATCAAGGACTGACCGAGTATCGATATCAAGTACTGATACCGAGTATCGATATCAAGTACTGTATCGATATCAAGGACTGACCGAGTATCGATATCAAGTACTGATACCGAGTATCGATATCAAGTACTGTATCGATATCAAGTACTGACCGAGTATCGATATCAAGTACTGATACCGAGTATCGATATCAAGTACTGATACCGAGTATCGATATTAAGTACTGATACCGAGTATCGATATCAAGTACTGATACCGAGTATCGATATCAAGTACTGATACCGAGTACGTATTAAATGACAGAAGACTAATTCATCTGTCAAACTTGTTCTGCAGCTGCTCACTATGGAGCGCTGATGAACTGGATGTGACTGGAGGGAAATCCAACTCAAATATAAAACAAGACGAGAACGTGGACGGGGAGTCGGCCGCCATGTTTGTTACCAGAGCAGAACTAGTTACCACGTTTAGTTAACAAAACTTTACTTATAAACAAAAATATTTTATGTTACGTTACATTAAAAACAACAGACTTTAACAAAATGTTACTTTGACAACACGTTACATAAAAAAACGTTAATAAATTTAATAAAATGTTATTTTTTGAAACAATAAACAAGCAAAATATTCCGTTAACAAAAACATGAACAAAATGTTAATATGATAAAAAACGTTAAACATTAACTAATAATAAAATATAATAATAATAAAACTTAATTATTGGTTATTAACAAAAACATTACTTGTCAACAACTCGCTGCATTAACAAAACGTTAAATCAATAAAAATGATGTTAAAAACAAACTAACGAAATGTTACATAAATAAAAACATTAAATGTCAACAAAGTTAATAAAATGTTACGTTAAGAAAATGTAAAAATCTTTATTGACAAAAATAAAATAAAACGAAATTATTTGATTTTAACAAAACAGCAATGGACTGTTCTTCCATCGTTCACGTTACAGCCGGTGGTTCTCTGCCGCGTGTGGCTTCATCACAAAAACAAACCACAGCGCCAACTAGTGGCCCAACGCGTGGTAGACCAGGCCTCAGACTCACAAACTGGAAAGTTAAAGTTTCACTTGAACGGCGTGAGAAACCGTCGGTGAAGTTAGTAATTAACAATATGAATGAGTGGAAACCTTTTCAGATAATTCAGGTTGTTTCTTCACTCAGCTTTGTTGCCGCGGCGACTTCAGCTGAGTTTCACAGACAATTGGTGGAAAATCCAGAAGCAACGGAGACGAGCCTCCGATTGGTGCAACAACGTTTCTACTTATTTCATACAATAGTGAGATGAGACGGAAAAAATAAGACCCGATAAGACCCGGGGACCTGAAGAGGAGGAAGAGGAGGAGGAGGAAGAAGAGGAGGAGGAAGAAGAGGAGGAGGGTCTGACCTCTGCTGACTGCTCCCATTATTAGCTGCTGATTGGGGGCGTCGCTGCCACTCAAGTCCTGTCTCAGAAACGCTGATTTAAGTGTTTCCCCTGGGGGGGGGGGGGGGGGGGGGGGTGAAGGGGAGGGGGGGGGGGGGGGGTGTTTATGGAGGAATTAGCCGGACATCTGAATTAAGAGGGTTTTTTGCTGAGAACATCAGTCACTTGTCGGCTCGCTCCCTCTTCAGCGCCAGCTAAGGGAAGATCACAACACAAACATGTCAATATCATGCCAACCTGGAATCCAGGACCACCAGGACCTCCAGGACCAACCAGGACCACCAGGACCTCCAGGACCACAAGGACGTACAGGACCACGAGGACCACCAGGACCTCCAGGACCAACCAGGACCTCCAGGACCACGAGGACCACCAGGACCTCCAGTTGTCACGTTTGGGTGAATCTGGAGGTCACAGATGGGGTGTGCAGTTTTCTTTAAGGGGGGGGGTCACAAAGAAAAACGTGACTTGATGATTCTGATAATTTCCTCAAACAGCTTCTCTCTTTCAGTCTGAAGAGTTCACTGAGGCGTTTTGTGTCTTTTTACGGTTCCGGAGGTGTTGAAAAGGAGGAAACTGCCCCGGTCCAACTGTATGCTGGATCCTGACCTCAAACCGACTCATCCACACCATCTAGTGGTACTAGTTGGTACTACACATCTGCTATTAAAGACATTAAAAGTCTTTCATATATAAACACATTCCAAACAGTTTATTCCACCATTATTAATATAATAATTACCTTTGCAGGTCCGTCTCTTGTCGATTTCTCTGCGGGAATCTGGTCTTCGGTCACAGCAGACAGCCGGGGCGTTTGTTGATGAACCTATCCTCGTCTCCCGTCGGGGCGCGTTCACGCCAGAACCGTTTGGTCCAGACTGGAGCTGGTTTCAGGGAAAGTCCGCTTCGTTACGGCAGGTGTGAACGCTCCCCGGACTCTGGTCCCGATCAAACAAGTGAACTCTGGTCCACTTGAGAACCTGGGTCTCGGTTCACCGTCAATGTGAACGGAATCAGCTGACCTTCCAACGGGCGTAGAGCGCAGTGCATTCTGGGTCGTAAACAAACAAGACTCACAGCGTGAATCAGAAGGAGCAGATGTAGAAAGAAGTTGGAAAATATCTGGTGGGCAGACGTGGAGCAGTGAGGAAGACGCAAACAGGTCGAGAGGAAGATTCAGTATCTGGTGTGTTGCTAGAGGCTAACCGTTAGCCACCAGCCGGCTAAAGGGGCGGGATCTCTGCGTTCAGGCCGGACCAATCAATGAGCAGGATTGTTATCACGGTGACTGTCAAACTAAAACTACCAAGTTGGATTGTTATTCCGGTGACTGTCAAAATAAGACTACCAAGTTGGATTGTTTTTCCGGTGACTGTCAAAATAAGACTACCAAGTTGGATTGTTATTATGGTGACTGTCAAAATAAGACTACCAAGTTGGATTGTTATTATGGTGACTGTCAAACTAAAACTACCAAGTTGGATTGTTATTCCGGTGACTGTCAAAATAAGACTACCAAGTTGGATTGTTTTTCCGGTGACTGTCAAAATAAGACTACCAAGTTGGATTGTTATTATGGTGACTGTCAAAATAAGACTACCAAGTTGGATTGTTATTATGGTGACGGTCAAAATAAAAGTACCAAGTCCAGGAGAATCTGGACTGGGAGTCATGACCCCACGGAGGAAACGTCGTTCTGATTGGCTCTACTGAGCATGTGCAGAACTACTCGTTACTATGGTGACCAGGACCAGGACCAGAGTTTCCGCCGTTTCCAAGGACATGGAGCCCGAGTGTTTCCAGGAAGGGTCATTTTCGCCCGTTTCCAAGGTGACAGACGGTGAGCATTTTCGAAAAGTTCCACCTTGGGAGCCGTTTTCAAAAAGTTGAGTGGCTCCGAGCAGAGGTAGTTTTGTGTTTCCACTTGAAATCGTTGCCACTTTGATGGGCCCCCGAGTTGTGTCTTGTTTTGTTTTTAAGAAATAAATGTCTTAACTAAATGTTATTTTTATGTTTAAATAATAAATGTAATTTGAGCGTAATAAATATAACAAGTGTAAATCTGTTTAAATTTAACTTTGTGTCTTAAAATGAGGTAAAATGATGCTAAAACCCAAACCAGAGAAAAAAACCTTCATCGTCGTGTTCCTTCATCAAAATCACGATTTGATACCGATACTGTTAGAAAGGTGCTTTTAATCTGAAAGTTTCCTCGTTGCTGGACGTCAATATCTTCTGCTTATCAAGCTTTAACATCCAGATCCTCTCACTAATGAGTGAATCAGGAGAAGAGCTTTTCATCAAGCCTCTGCAGCCTGTTTTTCTCCCACCATCTCAGTCCCTGCAACCGGCGCCGTCACAGGGGCGCCGGGCGGGTTTTACCTCCGGCGGTGATTCATGGGAGGCGGGGGCAAGGAAAACCAATCCTGGGACACTTTGTGCCGTACACGAGGAGGAGGAGGAGGCGGCGGCGGCGGCGGCTACAGAAGGACGAGCCGGCGTGATAAAACGGCCTTTCCTTAACTAAACTCGTAAAGCAGGCGGCGATAAAAGTCAATCTCCTGTAAAATCCAATTAAGTCATTATCTGACTGATTGTATCTTTAATTGAAAACAGAAGTGACAGTAAATTTCTGTGATATATCAGGATCAATCGATACTGCCGCGCAATCTGCTCTCAGGGGGTGATTTATAACGCCGGGGCCTTCTAGGTAACTCCACATTCTTCTCTCTAAAACCACTGGGGGATGAAATTAAGAGTAAGTGCGTTTCATAACAAAACAAGATGGTCACGTTATTGATTACAGCAGATGGGGCAGAATCCAATGAATGTTCCCGCCGCGCAGCAGAAAGAAAATACAAGTAATTTTCTGCTTCTGTTTTATATGGCGGTGGCGGGCGCAGCAGCACATTCACACTCCATCACTTGCAGCGCTTTTATTTCCACCAAAAAACTTGTAGCGACATAAACTCCAAAGCCCCAAGTGACTTTTGTTGCCGTCTTATTCAAACACAAACACAAATAAACATGTTGGAAGCGTGCGCTTGGAAACGAACGGCCATAAAACACAAACTGTGCGCGAGTCGCCGGCTTCAGCCGCCAAAGAAAAACTCCCCCCCCCATCCCCCCCGGGGGAGTTTTCCTCTCTTTCTTCTCTCCTTCTCCTTCTTCTTCTTCTACGATTCAACAGCAGACGACTTCTGTCAGTTCATGAAGGCACAAAATGACACGAGAAGCTGAGCTCAACTGCAAACTACTTTAAAAAATACTCCATGTAACATGACATTCGTGTTTCGTCTTTAAAGATGGAAAAAAAAAAAATAACTTTTTTTTGCAAATTCTTAAGATTTTAACTGTGAAATGTCTCTGATGTGCTTCAGTCAGAGCAGGAAACAAGAGTCGACATCTGAGAGGCTGAAAACACAGAATCCCTCCATCATTCTGACTGAAGACGCCGCGGATTTACAGCGTCTCATGTTTTATCTAAACATGTTCACATGGCACCAGGCTTGTAGTTCCACGATGGAGCAGGAGGTGGCGCCGTGCCACAGGCTTCACTCCTTTAAACTGATGACGTTTTATACGTCAACAAAACATTTTCGTAGATCCAGTTAGAAAGCTAGCTTACTAGCGTCGGTCCATCCAGCGTGGTAATACCACTTTGTTCCACATGGTGGCGTTTGGCGTCACTATAGCGTAAAGTCTGCCTATAGGGCAAAATACAGAGGACACGAAAATAAATACAGACTAAATGAAAAAAGCAGACTTTAATTGAGGGCCGACTGGACTCTACAGAACGTCATACTACTTCATGTACTATACATGTTTTCACAGTAAAGACAGTTTATTTGGGTGTGTTTACCTTTGGAATGTCCGATTTTGTAATTTGGACACATTATTGTGAAGGGAGAGACTCTAGGATCTAGTTTGACCAGAAAACCAATCAGATGGTTCTAGAAAAGTGAAGACTTTCATTCCTACGGGCTAAACAAAATCCCTGCACCTTTATTTGAGGGCCGACTGGACTCTACAGGACTCACTAAGTTCTAAAAAGTGAGTTTTACGTCATTTGTTTGGGTTTCTGTTTGCACTTCTAAATTAACTTTAGACCACAGGGTGTGACTCCAGCGTCTAGTGTTAAAACACTGGGGAATAGAAAAATGATGGCTTGAGTACTCATGAACTAAATATATATAAAAATACTAAAACATTGTCATGGGCAGACTGGACTCAAAAGTACTGCGACAAAGAAGAATGTGATGGTTGTAACAACGGTGAAATCCCCAAAATAATGATGGCTTCAACATTCTGAGGAGGGTCGAGGACAGACTGGACACTGAAGGAGTTTTACTTCAATCTTAGACACTCGACATGTGGAGCTACAACGGAGTCCGTGTAGCGTCCAGTCTGTCCAACAAACAACGAGGCGTCGGGTGGCGAAGCCGCGCGAACGCAAAGGAAACACAAAGACTGAAAAGCAAAATGGACCGAACGCTACAGCCACATTACTGAACTGTGAGTACGAGGAACCGGGACTCGTCAGAGGAACCGGGACTCGTCAGAGGAACCGGGACTCGTCAGAGGAACCGGGACTCGTACGAGGAACCGGGACTCGTACGAGGAACCGGGACTCGTACGAGGAACCGGGACTCGTCAGAGGAACCGGGACTCGTCAGAGGAACCGGGACTCGTCAGAGGAACCGGGACTCGTACGAGGAACCGGGACTCGTACGAGGAACCGGGACTCGTCAGAGGAACCGGGACTCGTACGAGGAACCGGGACTCGTACGAGGAACCGGGACTCGTACGAGGAACCGGGACTCGTACGAGGAACCGGGACTCGTACGAGGAACCGGGACTCGTACGAGGAACCGGGACTCGTCAGAGGAACCGGGACTCGTACGAGGAACCGGGACTCGTACGAGGAAACGTGACCCCCGGAGTACCTTCGTACTTCCTGCCAACACTAAACCAGCTTTCAGCCTCTCAGATGGCGACTCTCTCATAATCCCACCGCTAATCTCAGCTGGATTACTGCGACAAGCTTCCAGCTCTGAGCTCTGATTGTCGTTAATGTTGAAAAACGTGTATCGTACCTTTTAAAAAACTTGTTACTGTGAACGCTTAATGATTGGCTCGAGTTCTGACGGATCAGGAGTCGTAGTCTAGGAACCCTCGTGTGTGAAGTTTCAAACGAACTGCGTCGAGGCTAAAAACATCGCAGGAACAGTGAACATGAAGGCAACGCGGGCGAACGCTGAAACTCTCGCGCGTTCTCCCGTCACTTGGTGGCGTCGCCCTCGATGGCGTCCACGGTGAAGCTCGCCGTCTGGCTGCCGGCCTCGCACTCCGCCTTCACGTCGGAGGTCACCAGGGAGCTGATGGAGCGGCAGGTCATGGCCGGGTCGTGGCCGGCGGGGGAGAAGGCTGGAGGGCACACACAGGACGACACCGTTAAAGAGAATGGTAATACCGTGTGGCACCACAAGGTGGTGTTGTGAGTCGCTTTGAGGAAAGACACCACATTGGAACGGGAGCAAGTTAAAGTTCCTCCACCGGAGTCCATACCGGAAAAATGAAAACCGTAGGATCCGGTTCTGGTTGTTGATGTTCGTCTCTAACACGTCGTCTAAACCTTCCTGAAGGAAATTCCTCGTCACACAAACACAAACACGTATTTCCAACATTTTATTTTGGCGGGACATCCCCGGTTTGTTGACGTCTCAGCGTCACAGAACCTCCTGAAGGTTCCCGAGGCTTCGTGTCACAAGATCCCGTCTGTCCTCTGGATCTCTGCACATCTGGATTCTCTGAGGAAAAACCTTCAGTTTCACGACATCCAGACTTTCTCCAGGATTCAAGGCTCTTTCCTTGACAAAGTCTGGAGCTTTTTCTCCCTCAATCACTCAAATGTTGATATTTTCTTATTCTTTCTTAATAGCCACAAGACTCAAAGGTCCATTGTGCATATTTATTTAATTAGAAATTATTCTGAACAATCAAAAAACCAGGGTGGTGACATAATCCCAGAGACGATTCTCTCATGAAGAAGAAGTTTCTACTGAAGCTAACAGGCTAATTAAAGCTAGTGATAGGATGTATTACCACTTTGAACCATGAGAGGGCGCAGTGAGTCTCGCTATTGTTCTTCAGAAACTATCAACAAACTAAAGGAAGAAACGGGTTGGCCCAGCTGGTGGGACGTTACAGTGCCACCCAGTGGAGAAAAGCAGCATCAGTGAAATCTGACTGCTGCACTTTTAAAATAAACAAACTAAAACAATTTGTGAGTTCATCTCGTGTCTCGTAGCAACGAGCGTTAATACATTCAGGGTTTTTGCGACGATGCTCGGGGTCAATGACAAAGCAACTTTTTGAAAATGCTCGGGCTCCGTCTCCATGGAAACGGGCGAAAGCGCTGCAGCATGTTTACCACGGCCGAGGTGAATCGCTTCCGCCGTTGCCGTGCCAACACGGTTTTCAGATTGTTGCCGAAATCGACGTTTTTTTTTTTTTTTTTTACTGGAAACGCCGTGAACTCGTTAGTTTGCTCCGGGGATGCTTCGTTCTTAAATCCTAAACACACCTTTACTAACATTGATGTCAAAAGGCACCTGGGATGTGGTTTCTCCTCCAGGTATCGAGCCACAAATCTGCGTGCGGGGAGTCGTTAACATGATCAATTCAGATTGGCTGCTGAAGGGAGACACACACATCAAACACACACACCGATAAAGAAGCGCCGTGGAAAAAGCGGAGGGAGTCAGAAAAGGCAGCGCAGAAATAAACAGGCCGATGTAAATATGAGTCGACGGTGACGTGATTCTGGGCCGAGCCCAGGATTTATGGTTCGTTGAAGCAGGAGAAAAGAGAAGACAGTGACCAGAGCTGGAGCTTCAGCTCTTCCACTGTTAACGCCACAGCAATACCCCCGTCCCAACACTCCCTCCTGTCAATGCTCATTTCATCACGTCGGAGAAGATTTCTACAGGATTCCTCAGCGCCACACGTCAGACTTTATTAATCCTGCAATTAGATTCGTCTTTAGTCACAGAATGAAATCCATAAAAACACAAAGGAGGAATCCTAAAGGGTCTGGACGCACGCACGCACGCACGCACGCACGCACGCACGCACGCACGCACGCACGCACGCACGCACGCACGCACGCACGCACGCACGCACGCACGCACGCACGCACGCACGCACGCACGCACGCACACACACACACACACACACACACACACACACACACACACACACACACACACACACACACACACACACACACACACACACACACACACACACACACACACACACACACACACACACACACACACACACACACACACACACCTCATCCCACAAATGCTTGTTCATTTAAAGTCAAGAAGCAGTAACAGAAATAAGAATATTAAAACACTATAAATGCAAGACTTTCTGAAGTTTTTCCAACACTCACACTTTAATCACAGTAACTTCCCGACTGAACCCTTTAATGTTTAATGTTGAGCTCTAATGATCTGAACTGTAAAACATGATTTAAATAATCAGGTCACATTTGGATTCCTTCGATAAAAACGCTTGATGAACTCGAGTCACAAACTGATTTACCACATCGTCGTTTTCAGTAGCGGCACTTGAACCCCCCCACCCCCCCCTCCCCCTCCCCCCCCGGTGGTGGTGTGAGGTACAACAGAGGAGTCATTTCTCTCCTCATTAACTCCCTGATTGGTTTCACACTCGGGTTTTTGTGCGTCTGCAGTTTGTCACCAGTTGTGGTGGTTAACACTGATGTTTGTGTAGCTAAGTGCTGCTCTCCTCTTCCTTCCCATCATCCTTCAGTGCTGCAACGCTAACAGTGATCGGGGGGGGGGGGGGGGGGGGGGGGGGGGGGGGCACCGGTTGTTAATTCTCTGGTTGTTCATCAGCAGGAAATCTGTGATGTAATTAGAGTGAAGCTCGTCCGCCTCTTCTCTGCTCTTTGATACAGATTGATGTCGCTGAAACTGCACAAAGCCTGTTTCTCCATTAGCTGCACGGCTAATCACACCGCGGCTAATTACAGGCACCACGAGAGGAAGTACTTCCTCCTCTTCCCAAGATGGGCATGTGGGGGCGGAGCCAGTCCAGCTCACACAGACATAGCAGATTCTGATTGTAGCTCCTATGATCCAATATTCAAATAGAGGAGAATCAGGGAGGAGCTAGAAACTTAGAATACTGAAGGTTTCTGGACCGACCAGACCAGGAGGAGGAGGAGAACAGGAGGAGGAGGAGGAGAACAGGAGGAGGAGGAGGAGAACAGGAGGAGGAGGAGGAGGAGGTGAACAGGAGATGAACAGGAGGAGGTGAACAGGAGGTGAACAGGAGGTGAACAGGAGGAGGAGGTGAACAGGAGGTGAACAGGAGGAGGAGGAGGTGAACAGGAGGAGGAGGTGAACAGGAGGTGAACAGGAGGAGGAGGAGGTGGACAGGAGGAGGAGGAGGTGAACAGGAGGTGAACAGGAGGAGGAGGTGAACAGGAGGTGAACAGGAGGAGGAGGTGAACAGGAGGAGGAGGAGGTGGACAGGAGGAGGAGGAGGTGAACAGGAGGAGGAGGTGAACAGGAGGATAGGAGAAGTTTAATCTATTAATAAAGAGGCTGAAGTGAATAAATAACCCTCATCAGTCTTAATGATTGTTATTTTATAAAGTGTAATGTTTAAAAAAAAGTTTTGGTCGAGTGAAAAGATTTTCCAACCCTGAAAAGAAATTGGGTTACTTGAAGATGTTGAAGAAAAAAGTGTGTGTGTGTGTGTGTGTGTGTGTGTGTGTGTGTGTGTGTGTGTGTGTGTGTGTGTGTGTGTGTGTGTGTGTGTGTGTGTGTGTGTGTCATGGTTGGCATGTCCTCTCACATCGGGGCTTTTGTTCCCCTCAGAGCAGAAGCGATTGCCCCCCCCGCCCCCCTTTGTTACCCTGCACAAAGACTGTTCAGTAGTTTAGAAATCTTATATCCAGCAGGAGAGGACGAGGGTTCAGGGAGGAGGACAGACTCTGTCCACATACCGTCTCTACTCACACCCAGACTGGACTTCCATCAGCAGCAACACTTTCTACACAGGAAGTCGCCTGAAGACCAACACTCAGAAAATAAAAGACCAATGACTTCATGTTATTGTGTGTACTTTAAAATCACTCCACAAGTCAATACACAAGGAACTAGAGCTACACTCGGTAGAGCGCAGACCTTCGCCGACGCCACATTTGTTTTCCGAACCGAGTTAGTATTGCTAGCATGATAGCCATTAGCTCATATGAATGCTAACTAGCCTGTCAGGTAGCGACTGAGCAGAGAGCGTCTCCATGGCAACAGACGCTGATCTCCTTTCATCTCCCTGAGGTGCCTCTCTCACCTGCTTCGTATGCGACATTTATGAAAAGTTTCTTGGGATTTATTGTGAAACATTTAGCCGCTAACGTCCCAAAGTCTCCTGGATTGGTCCTTGATGACAAATCAGCACAATCTCATGCAATTTGGGTGAGTAGTTTTTGTACGTACATATACACATACAAATAAATAAATACATGCAGACGAAAATACAACCTTCTCGGCCAACTTCTTTGGTTGCCCAACTTTCGTTGGGGAAGGTAAATATGTAAGAAACTAATCAGGAAAATGTCGGGATCGGCCGATACTCAATCATAAAAAACGAGATTGGAAATGTCCGACAATAAATAGTAAGATGAATCCCGGCCTTCTCAGTATTTTTCCAACTCACAGACTATTTGGGGAATGTTCTGTTATTTTTGATCTGTGTTGGACAAACTTCATATATAAAAAAGGCACATATGGACGTTTACCCTGACTTAAGTACTGAAATATCCTGATAATACATCAGGGGGTTGAACTTCTGGGAGAGAGTGTCCTACAAACGCCACAACACCTCCTCAGTTGAGTAAAACCAATCTGTGTCAAGCAGCTCACGGTTCTTACTAGGAGGTGATAAGTACCAGTCTCTGGCTCATAATGATCGTAAGAGCTGATATCCAGCGATCAAACAGCGCCGTTGATATGAACTTTTCTGACACTTCCTGCTCAAAGCTCCAAATTCAGAAAGATTCCTTTTTGTTTTCAAAAGTCTCCATGGAACTGAATCAAAATCTAAGAAAAAAGTAGACTGATGGTGAACGGGAAGAGTCAGACGATCACTAAACCTTTGGTGCCATTGACGAAGAGTCATTCAACCAAGTCTTGACCATCGTGTGGACAGACGAACCTCGAGGACAACTTTTTGTCATTCAGCTCTCCTCCATAGTGTCGACATATTCTGCTCCTTTACGTGACGTTTAAGTGAAAACGTGTCCATTTACACAACAAAGATGCTCGGAGAAACTGAATACGCAACTTTTCGAAAACGCTTCTATTCCATCTCAAGTGGAAACAACTTTTTGAAAACGCTGCTCCTGCTCACTGCGGCCGCAATAACTAGCAGTTCTGCACATGCTCAGTAGAGACCAGGAGAACAGTGTATCCTCCGTGGGGTCATGACTCCCAGTCCAGATTCTCCTGGTCTTGGTACTTTTATTTTGACAGTCACTGTAGTAAGAATCCAACTTGGTAGATTTATTTTGACAGTCACCTTGATAACAATCCAACTTGGTACTTTTATTTTGACAGTCACTGTAATAACAATCCAACTTGGTAGTTTTATTTTGACAGTCACCGTAATAATTCAACTTGGTAGTTTTATTTTGACAGTCACTGTAATAACAATTCAACTTGGTACTTTTATTTTGACAGTCATAATCGTGAAACTTTTCTTAAATTAAAATAAATATGAATGGAGCCTAAAGACTGTCCACATGGTCAAATATTGCCAGCAAAGTAACACCAGGAGACACGGGAGTGTCGTTGCTGTCCGGGAAACAGAGGCGCTCATCAGCGGAGCAGAAATTCAATCCGAGGGATGAAGAGTTGCCTGTCACATGACAAGGTTGACCTGCGATTAAATGGCTCCCATTAAAATGATACGGGCTGTGTCGAAGGGGGAAAAAAAAAAAAAGTCCCTGGCCAGTTTGAGAGGGTCCCATGTGTGTCCAACTGAGGACGAGTCTTGTGGAGACGGACACGCCCCTCTGGAGACGGGACGGGCGTCTGGCTCCTCATCATGAGGCCGGCAGCAGGACTTAATGGCCCAGAAAAGTGAGTCAAAGAGCAGACAGGCAGCAGGCGTAGAGTACGGAGCAGTGAACAGAGGAGTGTTCACAACCTGGACCTTCACCTTCCAGGTTCAAACTGCTCCGCCCTCCTCCACTGCAGGGGACGCTGGACGCAAACCAAGACAGGGAAAACAAAAACAGGCTGCGGGTCCGTTTGTCTTCTAGCGTTAGACTGAGGGAGGAAGAAAGTCTCATTTCTCCCAGAATCTACATCTGTTGAGTTTAAATGAAACCTGGTTTCATGCTTATGGACCACTAGTTTATTTTCCCATGTGACCAAGGTCACGGTGCTCACCAGACCGTTACCGAGGCTTTTCAGCCGTTCGGAGGTTGATTTCAGAAATGACATCATTATTAATATGTGTTATTGTCACTTTGCTCCAGAATGAAACATTTAAAAAAAACACAATCCCTCAATATTCCAGTGATCTTGTTGTTTTTAGAACTGAATGTCCACAGACGTTAATAAATCGGCACGCTGAGCGCCGGCGTGTCGGATGAGTGAAAGTCAGAGTTTAGAAATAAAGGCCTTGCTGTCGGCGCTGCAGACGGCCGGAGCTTCACAGCAACACAGTTGGAATCAGTCTTAATGGTCGTTCTAAAGATCCGCTGGAAACTGTTCCTGTTTGCTGGAGTTTATCATCCTAGTTGTTGAGCCGATTCACACTTCCTTCAAACACAATCCTAGTAAATCACTGAAGTCCTCCATGAGCATGAAGTCACAGCTGGAGGACGTCGGTTCATCTTGATATTCACAGTAGAAATGACCTGTAGGACTGGATGTGCCTTTCTCAGCATGCAGTTTGTAATGACCCCCCCCTCCCCAGTCTGCCGCTCAACACACCAGGACTGAGACACGAGGGTGTTTAAAGGAGTAAATCTTTTAAAGGAAATGTCCCTACAGTACCCGATACGCAGACATGTACTGGGGCTGAAGGAACGCCATTAAATACTGTACGATAAACTAACAGCTAGTAAAAGTAAATACGTTTTCTGCAGAGACTTAATCCCAAACTGTCAAAGCCTGGGCGACAACTCATTTCAAGCCACATCGAGCACCTTTACCAAGTAAGTCAAGCCTCCATAAAAGCCTTTGTGTGATCATGAATATGGACTCTTCCTTTTATTTAGCGGAGCGGTTAAATCTCCCGTACGCCTCTCATTGTCCTCTGGGCCGCTGGGAGGACTGTTCAAAGGGCTGCAGTCTCACGCGGCCATTACAGAGGTCAGAAAGCACTTAAGTTCTCATTATTGGTTTGCCATGGAGCTAAAGAGAGCGGCGGGCCGCCGCCGGCCGACAGAAGGCATCAAGTGTGGAGGTCAGAGGCTAATTAAGCAGAGAGGAACCTTTGCTCCTGCATTGTTAACCGATCTGTCCACGCCGCTGATGGCTGCCACGCCGGCGTCACGCGGCCCTCCTCCCTATGCTAAATCTCCATCTCGGCTACTGTGCCCCATCAGCTCGCAAAATGACACGTCAGTCCATCGCCGGGCTGTCCGACGTGATCCATGGCAGAGTTATGGATATGCAATAATGAGCTGAGGCAGCGCCGATCAATATTCGCAGGGTCTTTCTATCATCGCGTTTTAAACAAGAGATTCATTGGGATTGGACAGGGTAAGAAAAATGCCAAAGTAAAGGACACAGGAAGAGTGAAATATATTGCCAAGGAAAGAAGGACGGAGCCCCCCCCCCACCTGCCCCTCCCTCCCTCCCGCCCCCCCCGGGTGCTAAAACAGTGGAATGTGTTTATCCGAGTCGTTGGGCTGTTTCACAGAGCTGCCAAGGAAGAATCATTTGTCAGGATGCGGCGAGCTGCCGCCGCTCCGACCGGCAGCCGAGGGAGGACAGACGTTAGTTTAACACAGAGACAAGAGACAAAACAGCAGAAGACCTGCTTTAGTCCCTCTCGGTCTGCTGTCTTCTTCTTTTGTTTGATTCTCAAACTTTATTTATAGAACATTTTGAACAATATGGACGGGCAGTGTTAACTGGAACAGTGTAAAAAAACAACCTGAAGTAAACATAGTCACATCTGAATGTCAACCCCCGACCCCCCCCCCCCCGACCCCCGCCAGGCCAAACACTGAAGAAAAAAATATTATAATACAAATAAAAAATAGAAATAAAACCTACAACCACACTAACAAAGAGGGGTAAATTAAACAAAGGTAGGGAAAGAAAGAAAGAAAGAAAGAAAGAAAGAAAGAAAGAAAGAAAGAAAGAAAGAAAGAAAGAAAGAAAGAAAGAAGTACTGGGGTGGTGGGTGGTGGATGGTGGGGGGGGTCAATCTTCCAGCTCAGAGGACAGGTCCAGAGACGAGTGTACATAGTTTAAAAAAGGATCCCAAGTAGGATGAAATGATTTCACTGAGCCTCTTAATGTAAACGTGAGTCTGGAGCTTTAAGTTGTAAAGCAGCTTCTGCCCCCAGAGACGCTGGGAAGCAGGACTATGGAGCTTCCAGTTCAGGAGGAGCAGCCGACGGGCCAACGGGGTGGAGAATGTTTCAACAGAGTTCTGTCTGCTTTACGGAGAGGAAAAACAACCTCTGCAGTGAGGAGTATTACTCAAAAATACCAGTTTGTAATATTTCTAATGAAACACAACAAAGCTAACATCAGAAACCTCATCTGCTCCGACCAGTTTGTTGTTTTTCCATCGTCGCCTTGAAGCCTGTGTCTGGGTTTATCTCCAGTGAGGCTCTGATCACTTCCTCACTTCATCCTGAGTTTCTATTGGTCAGTTAGTTGATGTCGGTCGCAGCAACTTCTCCGTCGCCACACATTTCTGACACCGTCAGGATTTTATCTCAGGTTTGTCTTTGGTCGCCATGACAACGGCCGTCCTTGAACCGTCTCACAGCGACGTGGGACCAAAGATATAGAGCCGAGACCGAAGACGTCCACATGGTTCTCTCGACACTGTTAATCTTTCCTCTGGGACCGACGGACATCCCACAGTAAGTAAGAAAGAGACATCATGAGCAGAAAGAAATATTCAAATGGGGGCTTCACATGCTTGAGACCACGGGTCTCACACATAAGACCAGTGGGTCACAACCGGCCCACATGACGCTCCAATCCCACCAAAACCCCAAGAAAAGATAAATATATCCAAGGAAACACGGCAGAGACCTGAGCTGAGATGTCAGTGATGCTGCCATGAGAGACAGCTAGAATGCAACAGAAAAAGCAGCTTTTGGGACATTTCACTGTATTTTGCACTAAAAGGTTTCATTAAAATTGGCTTTATGTGGAAATTGTAGGAATTTTTGGTCGTAATTAAGACATTTTCATCAGGTATATTTTGCACCACACCAAAGATGAAGCCTAAATGTAAAGCTTATTGTAACATTACCTTAGCGGTCTGTTGATGTGTGTGTGCTTCCTGAACTAAAACGTGCTTGACGCCCCGGAATTAGACGGAGTTTTCACAAGAACAAATCAAATCTGGTACGATGCAGCTCCATGGATCAGTGGAGGAAGTCGCTGCCAAAACAGAAAAATGCACTATGGAGGACCACCGCGCAAAGAGTCTGATGTGACACAGAAAAATGTGATAACTCCGTCTCCAAACCGGCTGAGGAAACGTCTCTCACCATCTTCATGAATGTGGAGCTCATGCTTCTCCATTAATCTTCTGTGTGGCGACAGTGGATCAGCTGTTCTACACTCAGTGTGAAGTGACGTCAGCTGACAGACTCAATTAAAGGTAAACGGGCAGTAAGTGGGACTCATTTCCTCTGCAGCCACTCAGACCAGGGGGGGGGGGGGGGGAGGAGAGAGAGAGAGAGAGAGAGAGAGAGAGAAGAGAGAGAGAGAGAGAGAGAGAGAGAGTGAGAGAGAGAGTGAGGAGAAGAGGACATAAACTACACAGCCCCGGCCATTTAATGTCTCCACAGCCCCGGGCCTGTGTTAATGGCGGTGTTGTACAACACATTACAGCGATGCTCGGGCCCCGCGCAGACAATTACAGCGGTATTTAGCCGACCACTGCCCCGGAGGCTCTCGGGGGCATTTAGCAGCACAGCAGGAGGCCACGGCGGCCTGACAGGCCACAGAGGACCCCGGCCGGATCCCCGTCTCCACCGCTGCCTCTTACTTACTGGCTGCATCCAGCTCGTTTTTCAATTAATGGGAAGGGGTATTCCCGGGTGAGTAGCCCGGGGGGGGGGGGGGTTGGACTCACTGGGGTCTGGGGGATTAGTGGCAGAGAGCGTCAGGGTTCAGCTGGAGTGTTTCTAGAGGGTTAAATACAGAGCACACATCCTACCGTACTGCTATGTGTGTGTGAGAGAGATAAATGATGATTATTCTGCTGCTGAAGTACATTGTGTATCACCTGCAATGTACTTTGGGATTTTCACGTTTCTGATTGAAACGCTTGTGGAGACGATGTGTTTTATTGACTGACAACCAAACACCAAATATGTTATGGAACAAACATACTTATTTAAAAGCCCATAACTGAACCAATATAAAGACTTATACAATATACATACACATGTATACAATACCAAGAAAGATGTATACATAATAAATACAACATAAAGTTTTACTTCAGGGGCCACATACAGTCCAGTTTCTTGAGTGGGCCGGACCGGTGAAATATTGCCATGATAACTTTTAAATTCACATTTGAAGGTTTTTGCTCTGTTGTGTTGCTCAGTGTACGTAATGAAACTGTCTGTTGTTTTAAAGGTCACACAATTACTACTGCAAATAACTACAATAACAACATAAAGTCAATTCTAATGAAACATTCTGGTGCAAAATACAGCGACATGTCAAAAATAAAGGTAATAGGATTCATAGCAGTTTTATAAGAGGTTTTTTTATATATATATAAATTTCACTGTATTTTGCACCAGAATGTTTCATTAAAATTGACGTTATGTTGAGATTGTTGTCATTTTCAGTGTAAATGGTTCCTCAGAAATGTGACCATCTTCAGGAAACTTGTGTTCAGCAGATGAACATGATTCAGATTAATCAGCATCATCTAGTAGGCGTGCGTCTTTTAACGTTAATGCAGAAACGGTTTATGATAAAATCAGTCAGCGTACAGGAGAGGATGTTTCTCCTCACGACTCGGCATCATTTCAAACACAGCAGCGATCAGGAATCGGTCTTCATGTTTAGAGAAGCAGCAATTAACAAGATGAAGAAAGTGAACACAACACTGCCATGTAGTTCAGTAGAAGAGAATAAGAAATAGTTGTTATTGTTAGTTTACTGGAAAATAGAAATTAAACTGTCAACATTAGAAATAAAAGGACGATTTGACATATAAAAGGGCTTTTATTTTTTAAAAAACTGTTTGAAAATGATCAAACAAACTTCGAACCTCCAGTCCCAATATTATATTTTTATGAGAGTTTAATCTTTGTTTTTGCGATAATTTTTTTTACTAGATTTTCTAAAAAGGGTGAAAAACCTTAATTATGGAAAAAAAACAAAAACAAGTAAACCTGCTTCAAAAAGAGATTAAAAGGTTATAAAGTCCTTCCTGCCTTCCTTCCCGTGGCGAAGAGACTAAAACTCGTCCCTGTAAAGACACTTTGCTGTGTTTAAGTTAACGTCATTCCTGTGGTTTTATATTTAAAGAAATGACCGAGGCGGGCTCCTGGAGGTCCGAACAGAAGCTCAGAGGGAAACCTTCACTGTCTCGACCTAAAACTCCTCTTAAGACCCATTTCTGTCCCGTAGCTTTTAACCAGCTCGAGTCTCTGCTCCTGTATTTTATGGTTTTGGTTTTGTACTAATCACCTCTAGTATTTTTATTATACTGTCTATTGATGTACAGCACATTGGTTCAGCTGTGGTTGTTTTTATAGTGCTCACTTATTTAATCTTCCCTCCTGTATTATTTGATTTTCAACTTTCTGTCCATTCTGTGTGGAGCAATGCTTAAAGGAGAAGAATTTCTCTCTGGGATTAATGAAATATTTCTATTCTAAAATATCAAAACTGAAAAATACTGGAACAGAAGGATGAAACTGTTCAAATCAAGTGCAAAAACAGCTGAAAATGTAATAAATGCAACATAAGATGCAGTTTTTATACGTGTTTCTAAACTATTTGAAACTTAAGATGTGTTATTTTAAAGGTTGAACGTGTTACGCAGCTTCAGGTAAATTTGATTTGGTGGGATAGAACTTGGACGCCGAGCCGAGCCGAGCCGAGCCGAGCCGAGCCGAGCCGAGCCGAGCCGAGCGACGCTCTCAGGGAAACGAACTCCGGCTGCTACACGACATGAAACAGCACTTCCTCTGAAAGGTCACCTCTGAGCGCTGAGGCGCTCATTTGTTTCAGCTTTAATAAATCCAAAAGAGTGAGAGGCCTTTCTGACATCTCTGGATTGAGTGCAGCCTGCAGGTACATGCTCTGTGTGTGTGTGTGTGTGTGTGTGTGTGTGTGTGTGTGTGTGTGTGTGTGTGTGTGTGTGTGTGTGTGTGTGTGTGTGTGTGTGTGTGTGTGTGTGTGTGTGTGTGTGTGTGTGTGTGTGTGTGTGTGTGTGTGTGTGTGTGTGTGTGTGTGTGTGTGTGTGTGTAGGAAAGTTTCTTGAATGTCTTGGTGAGGTAACGTGATCTGAAAGCAGGTAGAGCGAAACAAAGAAACTTCCTGACGCCAATCTCTCTGTCGTTTTTACCTTTTTTTTCTCCTCCTCCAGGGCGGAGAGTCTGAAACGACAGAGTTTATACGCAGTAACTCACGCTGGTGTACAGTACAGTATGGATCCAAGGCGTGAAAATCAATAGAATATCATCTAGAAAGATAGTAATGGATTTCTAACTTAATGGGCTCACATGGGTCGATCGATTAGCAGGATTAACATCTGCAATACCTCAACCATCTGATTTGCATTTAAATGACTGCGCCGCGTGCTGACACCGATATAACAAAAACAGACAAACGTCCACGCTCCGTCCCGGAGGGCCCGAGACGGAGAGAAGGAAAAAACAAAAGGGAAGACGTATGAGGCGGAGGGAAAGTTGCTGTGTAGACTCGGTGTAAATTTGTTGGAAAAGTCCAGACAAGGACGAAGAGGGAGAAGACGGAGCGTAGAGACTGAGGGACTGTCCTCCTGGAGGACTGAAACAACCATAACTCTGTCGGGCAGCTCATCTGAGGCTGGGAGAAACACAGCAGCGGTGTTTCTCTGTATACACACACACATATATATATATCTCTCTCTATATATCTATATATATTTCTATACGGCGGGGTGGAGGTGCAGTGCGAGGTGAGATGTTGGGAGGTGGGGTGGGAGTGTGTGATGGACTGCGCTGTCACCTCCCGCCCGGCGATTTACGGCGGCGGGGCTGCTGACGAGCGCGGGGCAGTAAACAGGCCGGGCCGGGGGGGCGTATTTCACAGGGAGCTGGCTTTTATGAAGAACACCGGGACGGCTCTACCCACAGCTCCGCCCGGGCCGCCGTGACGGATGGAGAAAGACGCATGACAAGCTTCATCATTGTTTGTAAATCTTAACTGTTCCCGCTCACTAACTCCAGAAGGCAATTTTGCGGAGACAGCGGAGGGTGGGAGGGGGGTGGGGGGGTGGGGGGTGGCAGGAGGAGGAGGAGGAGGAGGAGGAGAGGAAAGGAGAGGGGGGTGGAAGAAGGACAGCGTGGCACTCCTGAAGGTTATTTGGATCTCTGTATTTGGCCAACTGATTAGTCTTATCCTGGGAGAGAGATAAATCTGACAAGGAGCCGCTGGCAGCCTGGAAGGAGAGGAAGAGGAGGAGAGGAAGAAAGGAGAAGTGGAGGGGGAAAGGAGAGGAAGAGGAGGAGAGGAGGAAAGGAGAGGAGGAGGAAAGGAGAGGAAGAGGAGGAGAGGAGGAAAGGAGGAGGAGGACAGGAGAGGAAGAAGGGGAGAGGAGGAAAGGAGAAGTAGAGGAGGAAAGGAGAGGAAGAGGAGGTTGGAAAGGAAAGGAGAGGAGGAGGAGAAAAGGAGAGGAAGAGGAGGAGAGGAGGAAAGGAGGAGGAGGACAGGAGAGGAAGAAGGGGAGAGGAGGAAAGGAGAAGTAGAGGAGGAAAGGAGAGGAAGAGGAGGTTGGAAAGGAAAGGAGAGGAGGAGGAGGAAAGGAGAGGAAGAAGGGGAGAGAAGGGAAAGGAGAAGGAGAGGAGGAAAGGAGAGGAAGAGGAAGAGGAAGAGGAGGAGGAGGAAAGGAGAGGAAGAGGAAGAGGAAGAGGAAGAGGAAGAGGAGGAGAAAAGGACTCCCTGTAGTCTTTTCCTCCTCAGTCAGGATGAAAAACCTCCTGAAGCAAATGAAGAAATAACCAGATGTTTTTCATCAGGATGAAGTCTGACCACAGAGAAACAGGAAGTTAAACACCAGAGATGATCTCTCCATCAGATTCCTCCAGCTGGACCTCCACCACCTCCACCACCTCCACCAGCTCCACCCTGATGTTCAATCTGCTCCTGTCTTATCACTTTAATTCATCTTCTTTCTTCTGACTCCACATCACATCATTACTGCAGCAAACTGGTCAAAAACACGCTGGTATTAGAAAGAACTCCTCAATAAACTTCTTCAAGATCTCTATTCTAACGCTTTCATATATCAGATTATTTCTTTACTTTTCCATGTGTAGTTCAGAAGAAAACATCAAAAAATAAATACTTACATACAAATAGCTGTACAATAAACTGAAGAAAATAATCCGGCATAATCATCATTCTTTACTTTTTGGACTCGATTAATATCAAAATAATACATAAATAGGAGCGATCAGTGGTAAAGTTTCCTCTATCGCTTTGCTTCCGTCTTCTAAACGATAATCCAGGAAATCTTTTACATAAAGGAACTAAATCTTGTTGTTTTCAGCTGAAGACGATGTACCTTGCTGCGGAGGCCGACTCTCCAGGTCCCTGCAGTCCACACGTGGGTCTCGCAGATTCCTGCATTTATTCTTCTTGAAAAAAATCACAAATGATCTAATCCATGAATCTGATGGATTTTGGAGGATATGGAAACCACTGTACTCCTTCCTTCAAAAACTACAATTCTCCTTTAATCACCATTTCTTCCTTCATATATGTCAAACGCTACCGTCTCCTGTCGTCCTCATATTTATATTTCTTGTAAAGGTCCAGCAGCGATCTGTGATCCTTGGGGTGGGCCTTTTGGTGTTGGTTTTTCTTTCTTTCTTACTACGTTGATTGTTCTAATCTGAAATAATAAAACTAATAAAATTGAAAAATCAATAAAAGAAGTATTAAAAAAAATTTAAAAATGTATATTATGATGGAGTTAATTCAACTAAATTAGGGCAACAAAGCCAGAATCCCCCCGTGGCGTTCCCAAACCTCTGCACAGTAAATAAAGTAGATCCTGGTGTAAGGACGGTGTGGGAGCGTTCCAACGTCGTCGTCTCTCACTGAAAACACAACATGCAGCCGTTCCTGCAGACGGAAACAAAGTAGCAGCAGGAACCGTGATTCTCAGAACCGCTGCGTGTTTAGAACCTCCCGGATGCTTTACAAGCAGCTGATAAGAAATGGATTAGCCTTGGGAAAACGTCAAGGCTGCAGTCCCGCGCCGCGGCGCCGCCTCCCTTCCTCCTCCCGCCGCAGGCCGCACGCCCTGATATACAGCCAAACCTCTGATGGAGAGACGCCCTAAAATCCAAGGGAAAGTGTCCCCCGAAGACAGGTTCCTCTCTCCGCAGGTCACGAGGACAAGTTGTAGGAGCAGCTGATATCGAGCAAACGGAATATGTTGTGGAAGAAACACCACGTACAGTCCCGTTCCAGCTTGAGCGTCCCGGACAGGTAAAGTACTGCCATAATAACCTTTAAAGCGACGCTTGACAGTTTTGCGTTGTTGAGGCGCACAGTGATGAAACTGTCACACAATCAGTTCTGAAGAAATAGTAAATCTCAACATAAAGTCAACTTTAATCAAACATTCTGGTGCAAAATACAGTGAAATGTTAAAACACAAAAACCTCCTATAAATCCTAAGAACCTCTTTACTTAGTGCTTTGGCCTGATTGGAGCCTTTTGCAGGCCGGTTTTGGTCCACGGGCCTCATGTTTGACTCCCCTGGTGTATTAAAGTGAAGCTGAAGAGGAGTCATCAGGATACTCGGGTCCAGCCTGAGTATTTTGGCTCTGTTAGTGTCGCTCAGCCTGAGACTTGCCAGGAGAACCAGTGTGCGGTGGGCGTCGGGCAGGTCGTCTCTCATGAGGTGTGTTAACTGTTTAAAGGCGAGTCCGTCCAGCTCCCCAGAGCTCCTACTGTCCATCGGGTGCAGTGGGGGGATTCTGCTATAAGAGAATATGCACCACAGTGTTTGAGCACTTTGACCCCTGATCGACTCGTTTCTATCAAAAACTTCGTTCAAACATGTGAACTGCCTCCAGAGCAAAGAGTCACATCGAATTCTAAACACGTCCAGAATTCTTATTTATACGTTTATGCTGCAACGACTTGGCGCGAAAACGTGCAACTTTTCTTTGCATTCGCGGTGTCAGTTTACACGGAGCTCAGAGCCCGGAGCTTTTTATGAATGGCTCTCAAGGTGGAACGAGGCCCGGGCGATATGTTGATGCTTCCGTAGCTCTGCAGCTCCCCCTAGCTTCTCTCACACAAACAACAACAACAACAACAACAACAAGGTGGCTCCCGCGATCGAGAGCGAGACGTCTGTCCCAGAAAAGGGATTATTATGGTCAGTTGTCTGTTGCTTCCAGGTTTGTCTGAAGCCCGTTGCCCCAACCGGCAGCAGCACAACCAACTTATCCAACATGTAAAGCAGAGGGATCCAGCCTCAATACGTCTTCAGGTGAAGACGGATTGAGACAATTCCTTGTTAATGTTTTTGAAAATGGTGCAGCCATTAATGTGAATGTTAATTCAGTCTCCTTTCAAACTGCAGATCTATTCTTTGGTTTCTTCTTTAACAAAAGAACAGCCGGCACTTTGATTCCAGGAGGTAAATAGGGGTTCCCTTTCCAAAAAAATCTAAACTTGTTTTGAGAAATCGGTGTCATTTGTACTTCTTGTTTTCTTTTAGAAGTAAGCGGGGGGGAAAAAATGGTAAATCTAAATTTGTTCTGAGAAAATCCAGCCCGAGGTGGAACTTTTCTGAAACGCCCGGGCTCTGATGCAGTGTAAACAGGAGAAAACAAGACTTTCTGGAAACGCTGTGGCTCCGTCTGCTTGTTGACTGCTGGTCATTCACACCACAGCAAAGTTTAAAGTCTGAATGAGGAGAAATACCTTTGAATAAAACTCTACGGTTGATGTTGATGCTTTTAAAATATCTGTTATTAAAGTTTAAGGGTTTATGTTTCAGCAAAAATACTGAGAAATCATGTGAAATTTGTATTCAGCTTTTTTTTTAAAGCAAACCCAGGGGTTCAAAAGAAAAGAAAAAGATTTGAGCGGTGAGCTTCTCTGCTGTTGGAAGTCGACACCAAACCGGAGACCACCTGCTGAGCGCGCTGTTATTTTGTAATGGAGCGTGGCGGTTCACGGCAGGGGGGCCGACGAAGCGGGACCCTCACAGGAAAAAGGACATGTGAAAGTCGTAAATAAATAGAGGTAGGAAGGGGGTCTCTGTGTCAGTGACCGGATTGAGTCCGTTTTGAAGAGGAGGAGAAAGGAGGAAACGAAGAGGACTGTTAGTGGAAGATGAAGGATCCGAAATACTGTGACTCGTCGCCACACAGGGCTGGAGTACTAGAACAACACGAAATCTGGATATTAGACCGTATTTGTAAGCCTGTGGATTTTGGTTTGTGTTTTAGATTAGAGTAAGCCCTGACATTACCCGCAACATTCCTGTACTTGATTCAACATTTCGATGGATAAAGAAAATCCACCTCGAAGCGTTTTCAGGAGAGACGTCGTCGTCTAAACGGGGACTGAATCCTGGTAATCCTGAAAACATGACCATCAAAATATCCCCAGTGTAACAACTCTGGATTATCCACAAGTCATGATACAAAGCAGAGTGAACCTGGGAACCAGCTCCGACCAGCCAGAGTGCAGGAAGCTGCTCAAACCAGGAGAGAGGGTTCCTTCCTGCAGAGCTGCCAATCAGCCCGGCGTCCTCGCCCTCCTCACACCCCGCTGAGCTCCACCTTCCCTCCCAATCACACCCCCATCGTGCACTTACACGCATTCTTTACAAAGTTCCACAAACAGTTTACCAGCAATCCTCCCGATCTGATGAACCCTCATTCACGGGCAGCGAGCGGCGCTGGAACGTCCAGGGCAGCGAGCGTCAGCAGCCAGATTACCATCTGAGCTTAGAGAGGCAGAGTGCCAGAAAACCGCTGCTGCACAAACCACTGATAGAATCAACCTCACCTGGAAACAGGACCGAGGGCAGAGTTACACTGCCGGCTCTAGATGGGTTAACGTGGGAGTTCTGCAAATTATAACCCAAAAACAAATTTATTAAAGTTCCTCTACCACAAAAAGAACTCTTGAGCCCCGAGGGATTCCTCCCAGAGAACCAACCAAACCAGAACCTCTCCTCTCATTCCAACCTGCAGGTTCCTCAATCCTTCACAACAAAGTCCAGAAGTTTCCAGACAAACCATCAAACTGTTGATGGTTCCTGACTGACGCCATCTTGGGAAACCTGCCGCAAGGGATTGTGGGATATCCAAGATGGCGGCAGCTCCAGACAGAACATCAACATCTGACCGATTCAGGGAGAAAAACCTCCAAAAGGTTCTCAAAGAAAATGTCTTGAAGCCTGGAGAAAGTCTGAATGTAGTGAAACCGATCATAGGTCGTTCTTCCAGTGCGAATCGAGATTTCACCAGATCCAGTGGACAAACGGGATCTGGTGACACGAAGTCTCGGGAATCTTCGGGAGATTTCGTGGCCAATAAGACGTCAAGAAACCGAGGATGTTGCATGAAATTTAAATGCTGTCAATATGTGTTTGTGAGAGTGTGAAGAGTAATCTCCATCGCGTTCAGAATGTATTAGAGACGTGGATCAACAACTAAAAACTGGATCCTAAATATTTAGATCTGTTCCAGGTGGACCGTGGTGAAGGAACTCTAAAGTTCCACTAATCGTCCTGAGAAGAGCTGAGGACCTGGACGATGGGGATTAATATCTAACAAAACCTCAGTCAAACCTCTGTTCAGTGTATTTGAAGTAAAGTAAGAAGTAAAAAGTCAGTCCAGTAAAAGTAAGAAGAAAAAAAAAAAAAAAAAAAAAAAAGAGTTTTATGGCGCAACTGGACGCGAGTGCAGTCCTCCCTTCAATGTAGTGTTGATCAAATCTGGCTAAAGGTTTATGGGGCCTGCGAGGTGTGTGTGTGTGTGTGTGTGTGTGTGTGTGTGTGTGTGTGTGTGTGTGTGTGTGTGTGTGTGTGTGTGTGTGTGTGTGTGTGTGTCACTCACCGGCGGCCATGGTCTCGGAGCAGCTGTTGTTGTCGTCCAGGCTGAAGAAGGGGGGCACGCAGGCGGAGGGGCCCAGGCCCTGGCTCAGGTAGCTGGCTGCTGGGTAGTAGGAGTGCATGCGGTACTGAGACGACACGTTGTGTCCGGCCAGGCGCCCGTCGCCATGAGGCATCTGCTTCACACGGAGGAAACCACAGCGTCTGTATGCTGGAGTGACGCCACCCCAGCAGGGGGGCTGGTTATCACCCATCATATCACAATACTTAATCCCGCGATACAGCAGCCCTGCGTTTAGGTCACAAACACAATCTCATGACCACTGGAGCCACAGTGTGGAAATACTGTGGTACTTATATCACAATACTATATGATAACTAGGGATACACCGATACCGACGTTTTTAAGGACGAGTACAAGTACTGGCCTTTAGGTACATGCCAATAGTTATGTCCCAAAACAGTATTTTGGCTCCTTAACTGACAATATGAAAGTATAACAGTGTTTATATATCATGACACGATATTATCACGCTATGATATCATCTTGGTACTTAAATCGAAAAACAATATAGTTCCTACAGACGTCCAAATCTGGTATTGTCTTGGTACTTAAAACACCAAGATAGTATTACAAAATGGTATCTTGGAACTAATGATTTAAATCACATAATTTTAGTATAAATCTATCGTATCACGGTGTGATGTTATCTTATGTCACACAATGGCATGACTATGGAAGTCACAATACGGCATTTCCAAAATACTTATATCACAATACAAAAGTGTAAAAAATAAGACATTATATTTGAAGAGGTTATTTCTAATTAATATGTAAAACTATATTATCTTGGTACTTATGTCACAATACAAGTTCAGGACTACTTAAATATGGTATCACTATCGTAGTTCCATCAAAATACAGCATCAAAGTACATAAACTCACAATGTGGTCTCATATTAGCAGTAATATCACAATGCAGTGTCCCAATACTAATAGTATGACGATATCATCACTCACTCACAACATGATACCAGTACCTGAATCACAATACAACGTTTTCATGATACTTACATCACGACGAGAGTATAACAGTATTTAAAACACAAGAGGAATTTTCGGACTGGAGGTTTTTAATGCTATTTATATTTCAACCTGCTGTCACAGTACGTAAATAATATCAACCTACTCAAGATGTAATCATGCGTGTGTCCTGTGTCAATGTTTCTGAATATAAAAACAAGGACGGGGAAAATAATCCATCAGCGATCGGTCGTTTCCTTTTGTGCGTCTGACAATTTGAAGTACGATATAAAGTCCACGCGCGTATTCCTCGCAGCCTCCGACAGATATTCACAGGAAACACTTTAACAGGCTGAAGTGACAGGAAGACATACGGAGGCCGAACGAGCCGCCAGAGGGAATCTGCAGCGTTTTGACTTCACAGCTCTGTGGCTGCTTGTGAAAATAGGCGGCGGCGGCGGCGGCGGCGGCGGCGACACTCCTCTGAAAACTTTAAAACGAGCTGTCTACTCAGCAGCAAGGCCGCCTGGCCGAGGGTTTTCAATTTCATTTTTATGGAATTTGATTTCTGTCAGCCTGTAATATGTCACCCGTATTGTCCACACCATCAGTTCGGCGACAGCTTTATAAACTGTTATTTAAGCTACACTCGGCTGCTGCGTTAGGCCGTGAAAAATACAAGAGAGATTGGGGCTTTTCTTCAGGCTCACTGAGCTGCTGGTTTCCACCAAACGCTCGCCTCCAAACTCAACTATCACACTCAAAGTTGCTCCCAGAAGAGGGTTTTTAATGCCAGTTAATAGATCCACCGCTTCGTGTTGGAAATAAATTGGTAAAGGCGACACTTCAAAAAGTGATGCATTAATATTGCTTCGCTTCGCAGCAACATCCCGATTCCTTTTGTCAAATTAGTGATAAAATATAAAGTCGCTTTTTGTCATTAGCTGATAAATGTTTCATCCACTGTTGAACATCAGATTATATAGCATCTTCCTCCTCCTACATGCAGATTATAGAGCATCTTCCTCCTCTAACATCAGATTATAGAGCATCTTCCTCCTCTAACATCAGATAATAGAGCATCTTCCTCTATAACATGAGATTATATAGCATCTTCCTCCTCCAACATCAGATTATAGAGCATCTTCCTCCTCTAACATGCAGATTATATAGCAGCTTCCTCCTCTAACATCAGATTATAGAGCATATTCCTCCTCTAACATCAGATTATAGAGCATCTTCCTCCTCTAACATGCAGATTATAGAGCATCTTCCTCTTCTAACATGCAGATTATAGAGCATCTTCATCAGATTATAGAGCATCTTCCTCCTCTAACATCAGATTATAGAGCATCTTCCTCAGATTATAGAGCATCTTCATCAGATTATAGAGCATCTTCCTCCTCTAACATCAGATTATAGAGCATCCCTCTTTATCTGTACCCGTCTGAGTTCTATTTATTGATAGTTGATAACATCAGTAACATGATTAACTTAATCAGTTTTGAGTTGTTAATCTTTATTATTGCACATTTATTTAACCCTCGAGTCTCTTTGATGTACTGAGTATTCTTTTAAATTGTGTCCTTGAAGTATTTTCAATTCGGAGCTTTGAGGATTTGAATTCGGTTTTTCTTTCTGATGCGTTTGTGTAAAAAGGTCTTTAATTCCAGAGCTCGGTGTGGGGCTGTGATCCAGTTTCCTCTGAATCTGTTTCAAGTCCAACCTGCGTTTTCCTTCAGTCATCAAGCTAATCTTAAGTGAGCACTTGTCATAATACAGCCGTCTATTGTTGAGCTCTTCCCACAATAATCCCAACAGCAGAGGAAACAACATGGCCGTTATCAGTGCTGCCATGCGCTCAGCGGAGCTGGGCTGTCATGCAGGTGGATGGAGATACCATGAGGGTGCTGTGGAGCTTCCAGGCTGAGATGGTGCCAGATAAGCAGACAGGGAGGTAAGCCAGCCCCCCCAGAAGCTCCCCAGCTCGCCACAAAGTTCAGAGCCTCACGTGACACGAGGCGGCAGAGCCTCCTTCTAATCTGGACTAATTACAACCCAGTGATACATCACAGGACTGGGTCAGCATCGTCGCCCACGAGATTCTCTAATATTAATGACAAAAGTAGAACCGACTGTAAATTATGTTCTGACAAAATATCAAGAGACGGAGGAAGAAAGTTTGTACACCAACAACTTAACCACAGCAACTTAACCACAGCAACTTCATTAGCAACAACTTAACCACAGCAACTTAACCACAGCAACTTCATCACCGGCAACTTAACCACCAGCAACTTAACCACAACAACTTCATTACCAACAACTTAGTCACAGCAACTTAATTACCAACAACTTAACCACAGCAACTTCATCACCGGCAACTTAACCACCAGCAACTTAACCACAGCAGCTAAATTACCAACAACTTAACCACAGCAACTAAATTACCAACAACTTAACCACAGCAACTTCATCACCAACAACTTAACCACAGCAACTAAATTACCAAAAACTTAACCACCAGCAACTTAACCACAGCAACTTCATTACCAACAACTTAGTCACAGCAACTTAACTACCAACAACTTAACCACAGCAACTTCATTACCAACAACTTAGTCACAGCAACTTAATTACCAGCAACTTAACCACAGCAACTTCATTACCAACAACTTAGTCACAGCAACTTAACTACCAACAACTTAACCACAGCAACTTCATCACCGGCAACTTAACCACAGCAGCTAAATTACCAACAACTTAACCACAGCAACTAAATTACCAAAAACTTAACCACCAGCAACTTAACCACAGCAACTTCATCACCAACAACTTAACCACAGCAACTTCATCACCAACAACTTAACCACCAACAACTTAACCACAGCAACTTCATCACCAACAACTTAACCACCAGCAACTTAACCACAGCAACTTAATTACCAACAACTTAACCACAGCAACTTCATCACCGGCAACTTAACCACCAGCAACTTCATCACCAAGACACACGACCTCTCTGGATCTTGATTCGCCCTGGAAAAACCATCAGTTTCACTACATTCAAACTTTTCTCGGGACTTCAAGACTTTTTCTTGGACAAAGTCGGGAGGTTTTTCTCCCTGAAGCGGTCAAATGTTGATGTTCTGTCTGGATCTGCCGCCTGGCAGGTGGATATCCAGCTTTGATATCCCACAATCCCTTGGGGCAGGTTTCCCCAAGATGGCGTCATTCAGGAATGATGAACAGTTTGATGGTTTGTCTGTAAAGTTCTGGAGTTTTGTGAGAAGGATTTAGGAAACTGCAGGTTGAAATGAGAGGAGAGGTTCTGGTTTTGGTGTTTTGTTTTATTCTCTGGGCAGAACTCAGACTTTTTATGGGAAGTTTAAAGATTTTTTTCTTTAGGAACTTTAACAACATTCAAAACACTGTGGGTGACTACATGAACTGTACATGTGGAACTATCGTTTGACTTTATACAGCCAATAAAGTCTTATTTTAGACAGTTTCTGCAGAATATACTAAGTATATACTAACCTATCAACATTAAGAGCCTGTTTTAAACTACAAAAGTGGACGTATGTGTGAGTTTGGTTACCTCATTCACAATATATAGAAGCTATCCAGAAATGAATGAGAAGTCTCATCAACAGCGTTTGATCAAAAAGTCCTTTCTGCTTTAGTTTTAAATAGTTTGCAGCAAATATGGAGACAAAATCAAATGGGAGTAACTCAAGGATAATCGCGTCAGTTCAGAGATGCTAGAAAAGGCAGATCGGCCATTAAGCAGGAGGTTTAGGACGGGTAAAGGAGAGCAGGGTGGAGGCAGCACACCAACGCTCCATGAGGAACCTCTCGCCAATTAGTACAATTAGTGGAACCAAGGAACGAGACGGACTCAGAGACAGTGGTTACAAACTGTGTGTTTGGAGCTCGTCAGCTCGAACACAAAAACAGAAACGGCGGCGCCTGAATTTGAATAACCGTAGCACGTAGCCTGACAACGCCAGTGAAAATATCATAAATCACAAAGGGGGATGGCTAAATTATGCTAAAGAGCGCTAACTGATTAGCATTAATGTGCTCACTCTCTCGCCCGGGCGCTGAGGCGTGGCGGCGTGCTCCTCTGCCGACAGACAATACCATTAACCTTTGCAATTCAGGCTCCGCTCGGCGCTGGCAGGTTAGCGGAGGCAGTGACCCCGAAAACTGAATGTTGCTACAGGGGGGAACCCGGGGGGGGGGGGGGGGCTCGGCATGGAAAAACAAACCACCTCATCACAGATCACTGGAGAGTCACACACACACACACACACACACACACACACACACACACACACACACACACACACACACACACACACACACACACACACACACACACACACACACACACACACACACACACACACACACACACACACACACACACACACAGCCAGTGCTCGGACCCTAAAAATCTGGTTTCTTTGCCCGCATCACGTCAACTAACAGAGGGAAGGTTGGTACATTGAAAGGTCATCTTGTCTGTGATAAGAAGGACTAAACACTGAACGCATCCATGGATCTTTCAATCTAGAGAAAGTCCTTGTCTGTGGTATTTTTGCTTCACTATTGGGGAACATTAATGTCATCCACTTTTAGTTTTATATCTACAATCTCAACATAAGACACACAGCCAATTTCAATGAAGCCTTCTGGTGCAAAATACATTGAAACGCCCCAAAAAACTGTTGGATTTTGGGTGTTTTTTTACAAACTCACCCTGACAGCACGGCTTAACGGTTAATGCTGGTTTACTAGCTTTCATGGAAGCATCACTGACGTCTCAGGCCGGGTCTCAGTGTCGAGTTTTGTCCAAAACTCTTAAATTTGTTAAAATAAGATCAATGTTTTATTGAACATGCTTACAAGTTACTTGGTGGTTTGGCCAGATTGAAGCCGGTTTTGGTCCATGGGCCTTATGTTTGACACCCCTGGGTTAGTTAAATGGTAAAATGGTAAAAGGACTAACTTATATAGCGCCTTTTAGCTACAACAGCCCCAAAGCGCTTTACAGAGCTCATCACATTCACCCGTTCACACACACATTCACACACCATTGGAGGCTGCAGTCGTGCAAGGCGCTGTCACTCCAATGGGGGCAGTTTTGGGGTTCAGGGTCTTGCCCAAGGACACTTCGGCATGTAGGCAGGCAGAGATGGCAGAGATGGGAATCGAACCTGCAACCTTCCGATTGTGAGACGACCGCGTGTGGGTGGATGGACGGACGTAAACTTTAGACACGAGGAGGCTCAGTTTGATGCAGACACACAATTTTGCTCCATCTGACACAACGATAAATGCTGCTTGTTTAATGTTTAAAAAGAAAATCTTCATTGACACGGTCCGGATGTACAGCTGGTTCAGAGCTGCTATGAGCAGCAAACCTGTAGGGGGCGGTGTAGCAAGAAGCATGAAGCCATGAGAACCAATCAGAATCCTGGAAAAAAACACGTCACAAATTGTAAAATAAATCTCCGCCTTCCTCCTTTAGATGCAACCAGAAACACAGAGTTTCTCCAGATCTCCAGAGTGGTCAGAGTTTTCAGGAACCATCGTTGTGACGAGTCGCTGCTGGTTCATGTGTAAATGCACCCAAACACAGAGAAATATCACAATACTAAGGTCTGTGTAAACGTGGCCTTAAACGCGATCGCTATCTGACTGCCGTGTGAACGTGATCGAACCCGGCACATGTGCAGAAGACGCCGTTGGCAGACGTAAATACGAATGGCAGGTCAGCACCAGAGCGTTCCCCAGAAAACTTTCACTATCAGCATGTCCAAATTGGTACCACAGAGGCCTCGTTCACACTGCAGGGAAATGGGACCCCATTCAGATTTTGTGCTCACAACTGACTCATATCCGACTGGTTTTGTGGCCGTGACAAAGCGCCAATTCAGAATTTTCTCCCAGCAGACCCAGGCCTTGTTGGTACCAATTCAGAACAATGAGCTCTAAACATGAACACTGGGAGAACATTCTAGTGGACAGACCACCAAGTTCGATTGTTATTACGGTGAGTGTCAAAATAAAACTACCAAGTCCCAGGAGAACATGGACAGGGAGTCGTGACACCACGGAGGAAACCTTGTTCTGATTGACTCTACTGAGCATGTGCAGAAGAAAAGAACGGTTTATGAACAAACAAACTAAATAAATAAATAATTCCAGGGCCTGAATATGAGCAAAATAGCAGAATATTTGAACCAGGAGCAGCTCCTCAAGCGTTTCCACAAAGTTCCAACCTCGGGAGTCGTTTTGAAAAAGTTGTGTTTTCGGTGGCTGCGAGTGTCGCTGCCGTGTAAACGGAACCGCAGACGCTGAAGGCGCACAGACGTCGTCCTGAAACTCACCTGGTACTGCTGGTAGTTGTACAGGTTGCCGTAGTAGGTGGAGTAGCGTGACGGCTGGTACAAGTTGTAGTAGGGGCTCTCCAGCAGCAGGTCGGACGCCCCCTCGCCGTGAGACCTGGCGGCGGCCGACGGGCTGGAGGCGGACGCCGAGCGGCTCCCTGCGTCACCAAGGACAGAGTGTTTACATCTGCTTTAAGGTAAATCCTCAATGTGAACATGAAGAGAACTGATGCATGCTGCTGCTGACTTGAGACACACTCAGTCTTTCCAGTGTCTGCATGTAGAAATCAGCCTGTGCGCCTCTGTTTTGTGTGGCGTCATGACATTTGTAGATCTTTAATGAAAAGATCTTAATATTTGTACACGTGTCTAATGTGTATTAGGATGAGTGCATTCCTGCCATGACTCCCCCTGGAACAGAGAATCCTGATGTGACACAGGTCGTCTGTAATGGTCGACCACAAACTGTGATTTTAATCTTATGAGTTGACGGCGAGCTCCACTGCACGATGACTCTAATCACTTTGGGCTCGAGGTGAAGATTGCCGTGTGCAGATTGAGGCCAACATATCATCCAGGTGTAACAACATCCAGCCACGAGAGGCTCGTGAAGCATTCACTCATTATCAACACGTTATAATATCATATGTTTCTAAGCACAATGCAATTATGCTCTGCAGATCCAAAAAGCATCAGCGATGATGTCATCGCCGGGGGCTGCAGGGCAGAGGTCAGAAGCACAAATATTAAGGAAAAACTAACTAAAACAGTGGTGGGGGCTGTCCAGCCGGGTCCCAGTGAGGGCGAGAAAAGGAGCCGTGATGTTTACAGAAACATTAACATCATTTTTTCAACCTTTTTAACAGATATTCTATTATCCATGAGTGTGTGTGTGTGTGGGAGAGACTCTGGCGCCACACAGCAGTGAGAGGGTTTCTCAGACCTTCAGCTTGTCAACAGCACCATCTGCAGGCGGCGGCCGGTACGCCAGCCCGTCACATCAGGACTAACGTGGGCCACCAGGTCATCGCCGCTCTCTATCTGCTGTTCTTTTCTTTATCAGCAAGGCCACATTCTTCTCAGGCAGGCCGCGATCTTTCGGCCAGTGAAGACACTGTGCACCGGCGGGACCCGAGATAATCACATGTGTTGTTCCCGTCGCTTGTCATCGGCGAGTCGCGGAGTGCTAGCCTCCTTCCCAAAACCTTTTGTCTCCCGTCTCTCTGTTGGCGAGCCAGGGACCCGGAGCTCAGTAGCTCGCCGGCAGCCTTGACCGCGGTCGTATTCCACCTCCTAGTGTGTGCTATCAGGCCCGGAGGGAACACTTTATCTGTGCCCGCCTCCACATTACCAACTCAAGAAAGTCAAGGACACGCTTTCATGCTCGCTGCTACAAAATCAATTCGCCTCTCTCTTAATAAAACTCTGGACGTGGGCCTCAAACTGTGAAACGTCAGACCCACACCTCGGCTCAGACGGAGCTGGTGATCCTCAGAAACCACACAACAACAACACACACCTCACAGCCAAACTGTCACCCGGCCAGCGATACCACCAACAACCTGCAACCCACACCATCAACACCGGACCTGAGCATCATGTGGACCTTCAGCTCTGCTGGACCGGGCCTCAGGGTTCCACTGGGAAATCCTCCACCAAGTGGAAATGACTGAGACTGTCGGCTTTACGGCATCTGAATGGACTGTGTGTGTGTGTGTGTGTGTGTGTGTGTGTGTGTGTGTGTGTGTGTGTGTGGAGATCTTCAGAATCCAAACTGATCACATGTTGTTCATGAAATGTTAAAACGCTCCACTTTCAACACATCATAACTTCTTTGTCATTTAATTGTCCCGTTTTGGGGAATTAGATTTGTATGACCAGACAATCTTGTGAATGCTCATTAGTCCATCTTCAGATAAAAGGTTGTGAAAGAACCTTTTAATAAACGCTGGTATAAAGACTACGGGGGTGAATTTAAAGCATCATGATCAAAACAAACAGATCAAACTGACAGGATAGGAAAATGTCTCCTTTCTGGCTCTGATTTGGCCTCATTAACAAGTTTTAACTCCTCAGTCTACCTGAGCATCGCGGCTGAAGTCCATTTATCAGCACCTCTACTGCCAGCAGAGGAAATGCATCATTTCAAAATAAAGCGCCTTTAATGCGGTTCTGTCCAAGTCCCACCACTATGACCGACCTCCATGAAGCAGAGGTTTACTAAACGACGAATGAGACTCCGTTTCCACGACAACGTATTCAAGTGAAAACTTTAGTTCATGTTACCGTGACGACAAATGAACGACTTTTTGAAAACCAGCTCCGACCGTCTCCGTGGAGAAACGCACAGCCCAAGTGGTGTGAACTGGATGGAACAGAACAGAATGGATTTGAGTTGAGGTCCACTCCACCTGCGGCAGCCAGAGACGAGGCGCTGGCGCTGGACGGAGTCGGGGATTGTCCCTCCACCGAGAACAGGCAGTCCGCTCCCACTTCATTCTTCACCATCACCTCGGACCCGGACAGAGCCACCGGACTGCAAATCCCGAGCTCCTCCTCCTGAGCCTGCTGCCTCCTCAAGGCCACCTGGGGACGGGAAAGTGAAAAGTTAGGGAGTCTATCCAACAACCAGATCATTTTTATGATGGGCTGCACAAAACTAACGTATTGTTGTCATATCAAAATGTGCAAAATAAAGTTCACAGAAAACTGATTGAACGGCGCTAAATGTTTCTGTGCACCGTGGGTTCTCTGCAGATCAGGAAAGGCAGAAGATTAAATATGGAGGAATCATCAATTGTGATTAATTTACAGAAATTGTGTAGAAATAGAAAAAAAAAAATTGGTTGTTTACACGAAGTCCAAACGAATCGCTTCCGACTCTTCGTTTAAGAAAAGTTTCACGTTTACATTGCGACGATTCCGTTTCCACAGGAATGGCAGAAACACTGGAAACGATGGAGCTTCATGTTGGGCCAGTAGGTGGCGCCGTTGGTTGTTTGTGTAATGAATCCACACACACACACACACACACACACACACACACACACACACACACACACACACAGCAGAGAACAACAAGCTCTGAACATTAACAATGGGAGGACACGGACAGTCTAGTGGACAGACCACCAAGTTGGACTGTTATTATGGTGACTGTCAAAATAAAACCACCAAGTTGGACTGTTATTATGGTGACTGTCAGAATAAAACCACCAAGTTGGACTGTTATTATGGTGACTGTCAGAATAAAACTATCAAGTTGGACTGTTATTATGGTGACTGTCAAAATAAAACTACCAAGTTGGACTGTTATTACGGTGACTGTCAAAATAAAACTACCAAGTTGGACTGTTATTATGGTGACTGTCAAAATAAAACTACCAAGTTGGATTGTTATTACGGTGACTGTCAGAATAAAACTACCAAGTTGGAGTGTTATTATGGTGACTGTCAAAATAAAACTACCAAGTTGGACTGTTATTATGGTGACTGTCAGAATAAAAGTACCAAGTCCAGGAGAACATGGACAGGGAGTCATGACACCACAGAGGAAACATTGTTTCTATTGACTCTACTGAGCATGTGCAGAGTAACTAGTTACTACGGCCTTGGTGGCCGGCAGCAGCAGCAGCAGCACTGTTAGGTTGACGGGGCCTGAGTTTGTAAGAGAAAGAGAAAGAAGGCCAAATCTGAGAGCAACGATATTAACATGACGAAGTGACAGTATTTATCTCAAATTAACATGGAATTTGAGATAAATCCCAGAAGATGAATTGTGTTTCCGTGCACTGTGATAGAATTTCAAATATGAGAAGGAAAATGCAATAAATTCACAAAAACAACTGTGTGAACAACTAAAATATTTCATTACATTTACAGCCCTGGTTACTCGGTAGCCACGGGGCAGAAAACCAAAACGGAGGGACAAGGACACAAAAAATAGAAGAAAAATCGACCAGAAAGTTTGTAAATGCTCATTTCTGCTCATGAACGAACAAAATAAAAAGAAACAAATACATGAAAAAGATTCTATCTTAAACCACTGGAGACGGTCTATTTTACACCACGTCTGAACAATAAGCATGTGAATGTGTAATAAAGGGCTTTTCACACTGACGGTTCACTAAAAAGGTTCAAACCAGGATCCCTGTGTGTTTAACTCCCGTTAACGTGCTGCCGTCACTCCCTCTGGATGTAATCCACTATCAGGGTTCGCTACGGGCCACTGGAAGGTTCAACGCTACAAACTTTCAAAGCAGGAAACCAGCGGAAACTTAAACATGGAGAAAGTCAAAGTGTGTGAACGTTCACGTCTGGTTGTCAGCATTCACAGCTCTGAAGGCTGCAGCAATTCATCTTCTACAGTTTGACTCCCCGAGAGGCCGAATACAGAATAAAACTCAATAAATCATTATTTTAATTATATAAAATTAAAAATAAAAAACTTAATCAGTTTAAGTAAAATCATTCACAGTGCAAAATAATAAAAAGTAATTATTGCTTCATCATTAAAGGCTTGGGTTCGCCACATTTCTTCTTTTTTTTCTTGTCTTTAAAAAACAGAAATCATCTGCAAATGTTTAGCAAATATACGTTTAAAAAAAAGTAGGTGGGAAAAAACACAAGCGCAGTTAGAAAATACAAACAGAAAACACTGACTAACTGCGTACACACAGATACATAAAAGAAAAACATTGAAATGGATAAATAGAAAATAAACAGTCCCACGAATACAAAACATTCAGAATTAAAAACAAAATAGTGTGCACAAACACAAATAACATAAGGGTATATATATATTTCTATACGTCACAAACATACAAGCAAAAACATAAGAAAAGGTGAACATTATCAAGTTATGAAACACACAAACATTAAGGAAATGTTTAAATACTCCACAAATATAAACAAAAGGACGTTTTTTTTCACTGTATAGAAGCCATAAAAACACAAAAACAGACATTAAAACACAAACAAATGTATTAACTTATATCGAGAGATGGAAAACACACACGCCTCAAACTACATTAAGTTGTTCACCAAATAAAATACACAAAGAAAAATAAGCAGAAATCTAAAAGACACAATCATGAGAAGAAAAACAAACAAAAACAAGGTTTCCAAACAGGTAGACTAAAAGTCAACAACAAACAACCAATCAAGGCAGAAACAAAGATAGAAATTAAAAACTGAAAAATAAACTAAATGGAACAAAGAGAAGAAAATACTTTCTACTGTATTTAAAGTGTTTTACTGAATATTTACTGATGAAATGTTAAAATCTAGAAGCTAATTAGCCGTTAGCTTGTTTGAGTTCGGCTCGCGAGAAGCACTTTTCCTGTTCATTCAGCGAAACTGTAAATAAAGTAAAATTTTAATTAACGTATAAAGATAATAGTTTGGAAAATGTCCGGATTAACCGGGAGAAACTTTGCGGTGTTTGAAGCGGCTCCCTACGGGCAGCTACCGACAGCCCGGGGCTCCGGGGCCCCTGCGGCCCGCTACACGCCTCCACGCCTCGGACTCCCGCAGTCCGCTACCCGCCCCCGCCCCCACCCCCCGGGGCTCGGCGCTCACCTGTGCTGCCATCACGCGCTGCCGCTCTGCGATCAGCTTGCACTTGGCACACTGACAATCCCTCCAGCTGCAGAAGCGCTTGTGGCCCTTGAGGGGCGACACGTACCCGTGGTTCCTGCAGCGGGAGCACTTGGGCATCCTGGGGGACTTGAGTCCTTTGGACGGGGACAACGGCCCGGTACACTCCGGCACCTGCTTGCTGTTCTGCCGGTCTTTGCTCATGGCTGGCGGCGGGCTGGAGGAGGAGGAGGAGGAGGAGAGAGGTCCGGAGTGAGCCGCTCACAGCGGGCCGCAGGCTCTAAGTACAGCGGCCCGCCCCACCTGGCCTGGAGCCCGGGGGTGGAGGAGAGCTGGAGGCGGGGGAGAGGCTTTTATTCTGGAGAAACGCATGAGTCCAAGAAGTCATCTTCAATATGAAGCTGCACAAATGGAGAAGAAGGCAACCAAGAAACTAAGACCCCGTCTGTGGAAAACAAAATAGAAATAAATGTAATCTTCAAACAAAAACATTTTACACAGAAGTCTAGATTTCACCACAAACAAAAGAGAAAACAGAAACATGAAGAAACACAGATGAAAGAGCAGAGATGGAAAAAATATAAAGGTGAGCTTTGAACAAGGTAAACAAAGGAGTTAACGTAAATACAAACATGTACACGTCAGCAATAGTGTGCGTTATCGAATGAAAACAGAAATACAAACACAAAAATGAGAGGAGACCTAAAACCCGGCTGACGCTGTCCACAATGTTTACATGAAAAATACTTCTGTTGTCTTTCTTTATACTTTGGTTTCATAAAACTACTTCATCTTTCCCTCAGTAGTCGTTAATATTGAGCTGGACGTGTCCTCTCCTCTTCTATACAACCCACAGGTACACACTAGTTTATACAGAGAAAACTCTGGAAATATTCTCAAAGTGAAGTTATTTGGGTTTGAATTCTCAGTAAAGCCCTTCAACATCTTCACACGCTTTAAACTCGCCTATTAATTTGTGAGCTTGACTGAGCTGAAACTAAATTAACCTTCAGGTGTCTTTGTGTGGGTGGGGGTGGGGGTGGAGGTGGTGGTGGAGGCTGGGACACAGAGACCCCCAATTAAAATCCCTGCAGCCAAATGGAGGAGGGATGAAGAGTTACCAATTAAATAGCCTGAATCACTCAGTCGAGACAAACACCCGCCACACTTCATTGGCTGTGGACTTACTGCCGTAAGGTGACTGTTAGCAGGGTTGTAACACTGATTTAATTAGATCTATAGTATAAAGATAGATTATAACAGCACTAAAGTCAGCAGTTAATTTATTTATCAGACTCCTGTAACAAGCTGCAGAGACACAACTGATATGAGTCGGGACGATACGGGACTTTATTAATCCCACTTGAGGTAATCCAGTCGTCGCAGCAGCTCAACGTGGCACAGATAAGCAAAGACAGTCAGGATAGTCACACACAGGAGCGTATCTATTGATAAAGAGATAATTAGATGTGATAGATAATCAAACAGCCATGTTAGACCCCAGCGGCCTCACAGGAATCCAACATCTATCTGTGGTCCTCCAGCAAACATCCGTCCATCTGCCACCAAGTGTCCAAATCATGCTAAAGCCAATAAAAACTCAGATAAACTCAACAACCCGAAGTAAAAATAAATGCCAGTTAATTTAACACCCTCATTGTTGATTGTTGACTCTGTGTGTTAAAGTAACATTTCCATAAGTGATAAAAGATTTGCACCAATTCTAACTTCTGTTATTGTAAATATTCAACGCTACTGTTAAGGTGTTAAAAAAAACACTAGTAAAGTAATATCCTGACAAGATATGGTGTTGGAAAGTTAATTACTGGGACACTGACGGCCATTAATACCAACCCCAACTGGTATTTGACCCCATGACCTTCCCATTGTGACTCAACAGCACCAACCGCTGCTCCACTGTGCCACAGAAGCTTCAACTTGCTTTCAGACTGACAATAAAGAACGATTCTATTCTGTTCTATTCTAAAAGACTTTCATTTTGCACATGTGGGCGTGGCTTATTTTTGACACCAGCCAATCAACACTCCAGTTTGACAACATGAGAATGTTTGAGAACACCAGCAATGTCATCTTATAGCGGTGTGGCGTTAAAGTGACACCAACACTGTTTCTTTAACTCCGACACCAAATTTCTAACGCTGGCGTCTTTGCTGGGTTTGTTTGATTGATGAAAAAATCTTCTAACGTTTCAAAGTTGTTTAAATTAAATGTATGTTAACGATTCTGATCAAATGTATAAACCCATGGTCACATGGTCATCTACATTTCAAATCAGTTTTGTGTACTGTAGCGTCAACCTGCCCAGGGACTACAGGTGGAAATGAGCATTCTTGCTGTAACCTGGTACAATGCATCCTTCCTTCTGCTCACTGTTAAATTGTACACTGTCCCTGTCCAAATAAAAAGCATACCATACCATACCCGACCCGACCCGACCCGACCCGACCCGACCCGACCAAATGACTTCTCCAGAAGGAAAATAAATACAATTGATCTTAATTTGCGCAATATCAAGTTCTTCTCTGAAATGCCATGATGCATTTTAAATAATCAGAATTCGTAAAACTGAGTAAACTAAGGCAACAAAGGACAAGTTAAACATTTATAATCTCGGGCTTTTTAAAGGACGCACCTGTTTAGAGGTGTGTGTGTGTGTGTGTGTGTGTGTGTGTGTGTGTGTGTGTGTGTGTGTGTGTGTGTGTGTGTGTGTGTGTGTTTTCAGACGTAAAGAGGACGGCTGACCCACGTCCGTTAAAACGTGTACCGGGGGGTCCGGGAGGTGACGCTGGTTTTTCCGACAGTCCCTGAAGGCAGCGGTCGCTTCGCAACGCTCCGAGTTTAGCTTCCGTCCGGAGCTCCAGGATTTCTGTCAACACGATGCCGAAAAAGAAAGAGAAGAAGACCGGAGAGAAACCGGAGGAAAAGAAGAAGAGCAGCCAGAAGGAGTCGGAGCCACGCGGTGGAGATAAAGTCGGTTCGGAGGACACGGAGAGAGAATTAATGCTGATCCAGATGGGTTTCCTGTCCGAGCAGCTGGAGAGGTCCAACACTTTAACCTTCTGGTTCCATGTTGGCACAACAGGGCCCGTTTTATTTCAACCAGTTCAGACCAATTTAGATTAAATTAACTCTTTATCTCTTTCTGTTGCTCCTTTATAAAGTTTTGAATCATCTGGAGCTTCAAAGTTCTGACAGTAAAATATAGAAATATATTATTTATTTATTTATTTGTTTTCAAGCTTCAAACATAATTTAACTATTGAAAGATTAATTTCACTGGAAATTTATTTAAAGTGACTATAAATTCTGTGTGTGTGGGGGGGGGGGGGGGGGGGGGGGGGGGGTGCGCGTGTGTAATGAATAACCTATCATCATACTTCTTTGAATACTCAGATTTCTGTGTTGATAAAAACACTTTGAATTAGTGAGAAAGTTTCCATCGTCACTTCTGGTGTTTCTCACATTTCAGCCTCAGTTTCGACTCGTAGCTTGGAGTTCGACCTCCTGCAGGTCCTGCAACGTTGCTTCACACTAACACACACCTTCATCAGTGATGGTGCAGAACCCTGGAACCTGTTTGTCTTCATTCCTCCTGCAGCTTCCAGCTGAGATGTGATGAACTGGGAAAGCAGAATAAAGTCCTGCTGGGTCAGCACAGAGAGCTGGAGCAGGAGAAGAAGGACATGGCGGCCTACCTGAAGGGCTGCGTGTTGGAGAAGGAGGCGGAGGTCGACGTGCTGATGGAGCGTCTGCAGGACCAGAGACGGACTGCAGACCAGCACAGAGACGACCTGCAGCTCCAGCACCGCCTGCTGACACAGGACCTGCAGGACAGGATCCACACTCTGGTGTCAGAGAACCAATCACTGGGTGTGTGTGTGTGTGTGTGTGTGTGTGTGTGTGTGTGTGTGTGTGTGTGTGTGTGTGTGTGTGTGTGTGTGTGTGTGTGTGTGTGTGTGTGTGTGTGTGTGTGTGTGTGTGTGTGTGTGTGTGTGTGTGTGTGTGTGTGTGTGCACGGTGGACACCACTTGTGCTTCTCTTCTCTTGTGCAGTTGTGGCCGACGTTGCTGATGGATGACATCATGTCGTACTCATCTTTTTTTATCGGGGATATTATTCCGAGTCATGATGCTGGTGTCGATATAGGACTGATAACGGATGTTGTTATTGGTATCGGTATCTAACTGATACCTGATGCTGGTATCAGTATTGGGCTGATACCTGATGCTGGTATCGGATCGATACCTGATGTTGTTATCGGTACAAAGCAGATACCTAATGCTGGTATCAGACCAATACATGATGCTAGTATCGGTAGCAGGCCGGTACCTGATGTTACCACTATCGGACCGAAACCTGATGTTATCGATATCGGACTGATACCTGATGTAGTTATTGGACCAATACCTGATGCTGGTATTGGTTGCAGGCCAATACCTGATGCCGGTATCAGTATTGGGCCAATACCTGATGCTGGTATTGGTACATTGGTGTATCGGTGCATCGCTAGTCTTGACTGGTGCTTCTGGTTTCCTCCCAGCGGAGAACCTGGCCCATCTGGAGGAGTTCCAGACGCAGAAGGAGAAGCTGATGTCCGAGATGGCGTCCATGGAGAAGCAGCTGACCAATCAGAGAGAGGAGCATCGAGACGACGTTCACAGTGTGGAGATGAAAGCTCTGATGGAGAAGAGGAGGTAGAGTCTCCGTCAGTCGATGAAGTAAAGTTTAGGTTTCAGTGGTTTAATTTAAAAACTACGAAAACAGGAAGAAAAATCTCCGTCGACATTAAATTTATATTATTTATAGGAAAAGAGGCAGGAGTGGCGATCTGGTTTGGTTCAGAGGCGAGATTCAGACCTGCAACCTGGAACAGGATGGTTGGTTGGTTGGTTAGTCAATTGGTTGGTTGGTTACTTTGGTTGGTTGGTTGGTTGGTTGGTTGGTTGGTTAGTCAATTGGTTGGTTGGTTGGTTAGTCAATTTGTTGATTGGTCGGTTACTTTGGTTGGTTGGTTGGTTAGTTGGTCAATTGGTTGGTTGGTTATTTTAGTTGGTTAATTGGTTGGTTACTTTGGTTGGTTGGTTGGTTGGTTGGTTGGTTGGTTGGTTGGTTAGTCAATTGGTTGGTTGGTTGGTTGGTTGGTTGGTTGGTTGGTTGGTTGGTTGGTTGGTTGGTTGGTTGGTTGGTTGGTTGGTTGGTTGGTTGGTTGGTTGGTTGGTTGGTTGGTTGGTTGGTTGGTTGGTTGGTTGGTTAGTTAGTTAGTTAGTTAGTTAGTTGGTTGGTTACTTTGGTTGGTTGGTTAGTCAATTGGTTGGTTGGTTGGTTAGTCAATTTGTTGATTGGTCGGTTACTTTGGTTGGTTGGTTGGTTAGTTAGTCAACTGGTTGGTTGGTTGGTTACGTTGGTTGGTTGGTTGGTTGGTTGGTTACTTTGGTTGGTTGGTTAGTCAATTGGTTGGTTGGTTATTTTAGTTGGTTAATTGGTTGGTTACTTTGGTTGGTTGGTTGGTTGGTTGGTTACTTTGGTTGGTTGGTTGGTTGGTTAGTCAATTGGTTGGTTGGTTAGTCAATTGGTTGGTTGGTTGGTTGGTTGTTTGGTTACTCAATTGGTTGGTTGGTTGGTTAGTCAATTTGTTGATTGGTCGGTTACTTTGGTTGGTTGGTTGGTTAGTTAGTCAATTGGTTGGTTGGTTGGTTACTTTGGTTGGTTGGTTAGTTAGTCAATTGGTTGTTCTTATGGTACATAGAATTAATCACGGTTCAGTTGGAGGTTTGTATTGATCCAGATGTGTGTTTGTACGGTGGACAGCTGAAGGAGACTCATGTCCTCTGATTGCCTTCTTCCTGCCTCCTGTCCCACCTCCATCCTGTCCCACCTCCATCCTGTCCCACCTCCTCCCCGCCCCGCCCCGCCACCTCCTCCTTCAGCCTGGAGCGCGAGCTGGAGCACCACCTGGTGGCCATGGCGGCGGAGGTGCAGCAGCAGGTGGAGCAGAAGCTTCCGGAGAGCACCAGGCTGGCTCTGCAGGAGAATGCGGAGGCGAAGGCTCGCCTCGGCCTGCTGTCGGAGCACGTGCAAGTGCTGACGGAGGAGAACGCCGCTCTGCGGGGGCGGAGCAACCGGCTGGGCGTCGACGTGGACGTCCTGGAGCAGACGCTCAGCCAGACGTCTCGCACCAGCTGCATCCGCAAGAAGGTGAGACACGGAACGGCTTCGTTCTCCTCCGACGCAGGACTGGAGCTTCAGCGTCACGACACTACCTCCCTCCACCAGGTGGCGGAGCAGCTCACTGGAAAGTGTCAGCAGCTGCAGGCGGAGCAGGAAACCTGGAAGCAGCAGGTGGAGCAGCTGCAGGGTCAGAACCTGGAGCTGCAGGCCGAGACGGAGGAGCTCAGGTCCAGTACGAACTGATCCGAGGCACAGAGCCTGGTCCGGACTCGAACCGGAGACCTCCTGACCCCCGCCGCCGAGCCACGCCCCCTCTGGTGTGACGGCGGCTGGTGCTTGTGTTTGCAGGCGGGAGCAGGCCTCGCTCGCCGAGCAGCGCCGTGCAGACAGGGCGGAGGTCAGCCGGGTGGAGGCGGAGCTGCAGGAGGAGAGGAAGAGGAGGAGCAAGATGAAGAGCATCATGCAGGACGCCGCTCTCACGCTTCAACACGCCCTCACGGTAACCACGGTAACCACGTTTCCACGGCAACGGCAGGAACATTGAAAACGATAAAGCGTTTCAGCCACCGGTAGCGATGTTGGTAAAAACAGCTTTAGATATTTTAGTTTGATTATTTTCAGCAGTTTTAGCGACACAAGCATTTTTCTTTACTTTTAATACTTTCTTCCATTTCCACTTTTTACTTTTCATGAAAAAATAAGCCATAGGCTATTTTAATCATTCAGTATACATACATACATTTTAATTTCCTTTTAAAACGTGTCTATTACTTAAAACTATTCTTTTGTAAAAAGCACAACATTTGTAGTTTTGTGGGATAAATTAATTAAATGCAGACTCACTTATTTCTATACAAGACAAACAAACAAAAAGTTTTACCCTTTAAAATCAAGAGGGCTTCGCTTCACCACCCCCACGGCTCTTTGGCGCCCCCCTGAGGAGGTCAGGCGTCACTGAAGCATTGAGCCGCTTGCTGGAGCTGCAGGGCCTCAGTGTGTGTGTGTGTGTGTGTGTGTGTGTGTGTGTGTGTGTGTGTGTGTGTGTGTGGGTTCTCTTTGCTCTGCTCCCCTCAGGAGGCACCTCCAGACCAGGACCCGGTCCCGGTCCTGGACCCGGTCCTCAGGTGGAAGCGGCTGATCCAGGAGCTGCTGGAGGTTCTGCTCAGACGCTTCGTTTCCGCCACAGAATCTGGGTAAACCAAGCGCCTGACGGCTTTCTGCACCGCACATCCAAGCTAAAGTCTGTCTGACGCCTCCAGACGTTCTGGAGTGGACCCGGCCCCGGCGGCGTCCCGCAGCAGAACCGACCACCAGCTTCCCGTCGACCCAACGTCCAAACCCAAGAAGACGGCGCCGCGGACGGGAAGTGGCTCCAGCAGCAGCGGCGCGGCGCCAAACACCAAACACTGAGAGGAAAGAAGAACTACGTGGCCAGAACCTCTTAGAATGTAAATCCATCAGCGTCTCTATTGATCCTTCTGGTTTCATCAGAAGGCGACGATCTTAAATCTACGACCGCTCTCACTTCGAGAGAAGATTTTAATGAAAGTTTAACTTCGGTCATGAGAAACGGGAGTCAAGGAGTCCATCATTATATTATGATTACTACTATCAGGACCGATTCTTCACTCTGCAGCCAAATTACCAACATTCCTACACATGAAATAAGTTATATATTATATATATATATTATATCTTGTGACGTCAGAACGGGAGGATTTACCGTTTCTTTTCTAAAGATCGTGACAAAATCCTTAAAAGAATGTATGAATGGAAATTTACTGCAAATCAGTGGAATTAAAACTTTTGGTGTTTAAGTTAAAAAAAACGTTAAAAATATATTTGTGGGATTTTTTTGCTTCATTATTATTTTGGGGGAAAAATAAATGTTGAAAAAACTTAAACAAACTTTGGGTTTGAAAAGTATTTGACTGGAAACCATTATAATACACAGACGACATGGATTTAGACTCTAATGAATGTTTGTTACACAGAAAGTATTCAGGCACTTGATGACAGTCAGTACCTTCCAGTACTACATATTACCCCAGAGGCAGTACAGCAGAATATCTACGCTCCAACGACCACCGTATGTACAACGAAATACACATCTGCTTTACAAAGTATACTTTGATAAATATAGAACTTCATGGATTGTTAAGTAGTTATAGCAAATATTCAAAATACTGTGATTTCTTTTTAAATAGATACAAAGGATTCATATAAAAGTACATTTCTCTCCTTCCCGGGTCACGAGCAGAAGCCGATTCCCTCCTGATCCGGAGGTTCTGGGTTCATCTAGAACTATATACACACACCATGTGATTCCTCCCAACAGAAAAAGGTCCAACGATCCCAGCTGGAGACGTTTTCCGTGCTTCAATGATCAACAGAGAGCAGAAGGTTCCACGAGGAGGTACCAAAGAAAAAAGGCGTAGTAGAGTAGAATGTGTCTGGTTGGTCTGAACTCCAGTGCTTCCAGCCGCTACATTCATATTGCAAGGGCACTTTGGGATCGCTCACATTTAAAGTTACTAAACAAAAAAAAAAGTAGAAATCTCATTGGTTGATTGGGATGAAGTCCCTCGTCTAGCAGCAGTGGGGGTTTGTGGGTAGTGGGGGGGGAAGGGGGCGGGGTTTAATCAAACATGCCCCTCCGGGTCGGACTCGGGGAGGTTTTCCTGCCGAGTCGCGGCGTTCCCTGGAAGAGAACACAACGTCACAATGGGACAAACAGGGACGCACCGATACCGATACCGATACCGGGCTGAACTCATTCTACTACTGGTTGTTACCGTGCTGTACTGATTAGTAGTAATTAGCTGGTCTGTGTTGCGTTTGAACAGTGACTGGGAGCTGGAAATGTTCCAGGTTACCCGTAAAGAAAAGTACATTTGGTTTGAGTTGAAGCCGGAATTTCCCACTGGGAAAGTGGGAAAACTACGAAAGCTTGGACAGAGAACGTCTCCCAACTGATTCTTAACAAGGCACCAGATAAAGTACCTAAAAACACATAAACTGTTAAGATTTACCACTATTGGTATGAACGCCTCAGAACTCGCCTGACTGTAAAATGTGTTGTAATACCACTTGGTACCACCAGATGGTGACGTGAGTCACTTTAGGAGAAGCGTTACTGAGGGAAGGTTTTTAAAGGAAGTGGTTTGCGTTGGCACGTCGTACCAGGGGCACGAGGAGACTCACCGGCGACTGAGCCTTGGAGAAGTTGACGTGAGCGTAAAGCAACACGGCAATGTCCTTGTGTCCCGCTTCCAGAGCGATGGACAGCGCGTTGCTCTCGTCCTGAAGACAACAGACACAGACAGAGATCAACATCCGGGCTTATCATTGCTACCACAGGGGGGCGCCACAGAGGACAAACAGCCATGTTCTACTTTCGGAGGAAAAAAATTAAATCACGAAAAAGAAAAATAAGTCGTCATATTAGCAGTTATTTTACTAAAACTCTTGTACTTTCCAGACATATGTTACTTTACATCAGGATATCCTTTTTACAATGAAAATGTTAGTTTTGTTTCATGAAGTTTTCCTCTCTTATGCGAGAATGAAGCACCACTATCGCGCCCCCTACTGGCTATACCCATGTATTGAGTTTAGAGAAAGACACCTGCACTACATATTCATAACGTTTACTTCATCCTGTACTGAGAGGGAGTACACACAATTAAATTGACAATATTTTCAATATTGCAAAAAATTTTTAAAAAACAGGCAATTTCATTAAACTGCTGTTGCTATGGCAACCACTCCTGGGGCTTACCCATATATGGTGCTTAATGCAGGATGAAGTAAAATTTTGTGTTTATGTAGTAGAGGCGTCCTCTCAGAGGAAATGCCAATATAATATTTTCCGTATCACAAAACTTATTTTATTTAAAAATCTATATAAATCTGCTTGTGAGGAAAAGAAGATACAAACCAGGTTTTAGAAATTACTTCGTTTTTTAACCAGATTTATGACGTTTTGAAATAAGTACGATATTCAGACAAAAGGAAATGCCGATGTCGTAAACGCCACCGACTCTCCGGTTTGGAGGAAACGTGAAGCAAATGTCCTCCGATTCACCGGCGCGTGTTCAGAACTGCGGCGCCTCACGGTTTGTGTTTCTGTTTGACCCGGAGAGGAACGATTATAAAAACCCCAGGAGTTCCCAAAGCGAGCAGAGGTCACTCACGCTGTCGCTGAGCGTGGCGTCGCAGCCGGGTTGGGCCAGCAGCAGCTTGACGATCTCCACGTGGCCGTGCTCGCTGGCGCACATCAGCGCCGTGGAGCCCTCGTCGTCCTGGACGTTGACGTCGGCGCCGTGAGCCAGCAGAGCGCGGACCATGTCCATCCGGCCGTGGCTGACGGCCAGCATCAGCCCGGTCTGACCAGCCTGCCGACGGCGACGCGTTACATTAACCAAACACCAGTACTGCATCACAGCCGATACAGGTACTTCTATACTTTACACACACAGCAATGGTTCGTTATTACAGGGAGAGACACTTCATTTCAATTCATTAAAAAAGAAAAACATCCAGTGCATGATCTTTTGAATTTATTACTTAAATGCAGAAAAGTAAAACATTCCACACGATTCACTCGCCTGACTCTTATTATCAAAATCACTTTGAATGAAATGTGGCCATTATGTCGTCTGCCTCAGAAAGAGTTAATGATACTTGGAAAAAGTTGATTCTGATAAAATGTTGAACCAAATCAGAGAAATGAAGTTTTACTTGCAGTTTCCTTCTCCCACCACTTGGTGGCAGCAGAGCTGCTTTTTGTTGTGTGTGTGTGTGTCTGTGAAGGCTGGAATGAAAGTCAAAGCCGTTTCAATGTGTTGACCTTTGACCTCCGGCACTGACCTGGCTGGCCCGGGCGTTGACGTCGCCCTTGGTGAACAGCTCCTCCACGATGCTCATGTCCCGCGGCGTCTCCACGGCGGCCAGCGCCGCCAGCATGATGGGCGTGTAGCCCGCCTTGTTCTGCTGGTTCACGTTGCACACATCTGACACGGACACACAGAGGAATTTAACTGTTTGACGAGCGTCTGGATGGCGGCGGCGGCTCCAGGAACCTTCGCCGCCGCCGCCTCGCCACGGTTTCAGCTCCTCACCTGCGTCCAGCAGCTTCTTCACCACCTGGAAGTTGGAGTGCGACACGCTGTAGTGCAGCGCCGTGTTCCCGTTGCCGTCCGCCATGTTGACGACGTGACGCAGGACGGCGGGCGCCACGGCCCCGAGCCCCCCCAGGAAGTCCTCCACCACGGCCGCCGCCGCCGCCTTCTGGCTGGACATGCGGAACCACTCGTGCTGCACGGTGTTGAGGCAGGCTCTCTGGGGGGGCGGAGACCAACAGGGCGTCAAAATAAAGCAGGACAGCAGGTGAACCACCCCGGGGGGGGGGGGGGGGGGGGGGGGTTAGGGGTGGGGGGGGGGGGGGGTCTCAAGTTTCTTCAATAATATTCTTCATGTTTAATGACCTTTGTGTGTAAAAGTCTTGTTTTAATCTGTTAACTTTCATTTACTAGAATAAAAAGATTTAGTAAAAACCCGTTGAGCGCGGAGCCCTGCGGAGTGGGCGGGGCCCTGCGGAGTGGGCGGAGCCTGACAGGAAGGCTTTTCTAGTGAACAGGTGCTCTGCGGCGCCACCTTGGGAGGCGTTTTAAACACACTGGAAGTTTAACGTTTCCACTTGAACAAGTTCTTTTATCTGCAGAAGAAGAAATGTGGGACCAGCGAGTGACTTCAGGTTCTCTTCTGGACGGACCCGTCAGGCAGGGCTGGTCCATATTCCAACACGAACGACTGTTTTACAAAACAGAATCTAGAGTGAAGCGTGGAAGACTCACCACGTCTTTACCGCTCACAGCTTTGGCGTCGCTGAGGTGCAGCTTCAGCAGGTTGCAGGCGGCCGACATCTTCTCACTCAGCTCGTACCTTCAGAACCAGAACAGGACACTTTGTCATGTTTACCTTCAGAACCAGACCAGGAGGATCAGATCTACAGGAGTGACTATTTTATAAAGATACTGGAGCAACATGCCAACTTGCTGCATAACTTCATTATGATTTACGAGTGATGCACCGATATCGACTCCAGTATCGGTATCAGTATCGGTGCATCACCAGAAATTAAGTCAGTTGAGTTCAGATTGTCCAGATGTTTGGACTCGAGGCCACGGGGTGGATGATGAGACTGGACTGGAACCAACCTCTCTCTCGTCTCCTGCTTCTCTGGACTTTCCTCTCCGTCCTTCTTGTCGTCGTCCTCGTCGGGCTTCACCTCCTCCATGCTGCTCTCTCCCTCCACCTTCCTGCTTCCCCCATCCTCCTCCTCCTCCTCCTCCTCATCCTCCTCTTCCTCCGAGCCAGAGGAGCTGCTGTCCTCCGAGCTGGAGTCGTCGCTCGACGTAGTTTCATATCTGAGCCACAGGGGGGCGACAGAGGGGGAATCAGCTCTTCCACAAACACACTGGGGGAAGTTTTTTTTAAATTAAAAGAGCTTAAAGAGTGCGAAGAAGGATTGATCAGCAAAGTCAACAATCTTTAAAAATAAAATAAAAGTTATCAAAACGTCAAGAAGCTTAAAAAATAAAAAAAATAAACAATAAAACAAAAAGAGAAAAATGACCAAATAAAGTCAAGCTGAAATGTGAAGCAGCTCATTAAAAGAAAAATATCCCAAAACTTCAAAAAGCTTAAAAAAGAAGTGGAGACGATCTGAAGGACTGACCCTCCGTTCACACCGACGAACTGCAGGTTCTTCTTGGTGGCGTTTGAGTCGGGGCGGCCATCTTTCTTCTTCATGATGGATTTCAGTGTGTTCTGACCGCACGGCTCCCCTGAACACCAGAGAGGAGATGTTTACCAACAGAACCACAGATCCGGACCAGGACCAGGTCACAGATCAGGACCAGGACCAGGACCAGGACCAGGACTAGATCACAGATCAGGACCGGGACCAGATCAGGACCAGACGGAAACTTATTTACAAGTTGTGATATTATACCGTGAAGCGCCGTCGACATCTGCAGGTCCATCAGGCTCTTCTGCTGCGCCGCGCTCAGCTGCTGTGATGGTTTATCTGCCGCCGCCGCACTCCGCTCCGCCGCACTCCGCTCCGCCGCACTCCGCTCCGCCGCACTCCGCTCCGCCGCACTCCGCTCCGCCGGCTCCGCGCACTCTAGAAAAACACGAGGGGAGGAAACGTCAGAACCAAAACAGAGCTGACGTTTTTTTTTCGTTTCCAAAACGTAATGTCACGTAAACAACCAAAACGCAACAAAAGTTTTTGCATTTTCACTCAAACTTGTTGCCGTGGAAACGGCCCCTTAAGAAATGGACAACAGCGTTACATTGAGGAGCTTCCACACAGGGGACAGTCGCCTGTCAGCGATTCCAGAGTTTCTACAAAACATAAATAAAAGGGGAAAAGTTCTTCTGCGTGAAGACAAATCTACTGACATTATCAAGCTGTCTGTTTTGCAATACCAGTTTGTACCACAAGATGGTGTGGAGAGTCACTCGAGCGTCTAGTTTTCCCAAAAAGCAACTTGTCCTGAGAATAACACGCATAAAAAGTTAGGAGTTACTACAAAAACTGAGAGCATTGCTGAGGTCAGACTGGACGCTGCAGCTCCAGATCACAACCAACGCACACAAAAAATGCTTGCTCGTGATTAAATACCATTTTCTACCAGAGGGTGGTGTAGTGAGTCACTGTATCATATTGCTTCTTTTTAAACCACCAATTCAGTAACTAGAGCTACACTCGGTAGAGCGCAGACCTTCCCCAACACCACATTTGTTTGTGGAACCGAGTTAGCATCGCGAGCATGATAGCCAATAGCTCATAGCGATGCTAACTAGCCTAGTCAGGTAGCGCCATCACTGTGTGAAACACCTAGCAGGGAGCGTCTCCATGGCAACGGACGCTGATCTCCCTTGATCTCCTCCATGAGGTGCCTCTCTCATCCACTTTGTATGGGACATTGTTTTTCCTGGTTTTATTTGGAAACTTTTAGTCGTTAACGTCCCAAAATCTACTGGAGTCTCTGATGATAGATCATATCTGAAGATTTCATGTAATTAGACGGAGTCGTTCTTGTGAAAAGTTGGTAAAATTCAACCATACAAAGCAAATAATAATAATAATAATAATAACAACAATAATAACAATAACAATAATAATAACAACAATAAAAATAATAATAACAACTACAACAATAATAATAACAATAATAATAACAACAACAACAACAATAATAACAAAATATAATAATGACAATAATAACAATAATAATAACAACAACAACACCAACAATAATAATAATAACAATAATAATAATAATAATAAAAATAATAATAATAACAATAATAATAACAATAATAACAATAATAATAATAAATACACGCATCTGAAAAAATCTTGCAACTAAATTTTCAGGTAAAATTAAACGATTTCAGTTAAATTTTTCAGTTTGTCTCAAATGGAGTTTAATAATCATGTTAAAGCAGCAGATGACAGTTTTTAATCACAAGTAATTCTCTTATTTCTGTAAGAACACAATCATTACTGCCGTCTTCCAAGCAGTTTATTTTTATGGATGTTTTCCCTTGGCCCACAGCGTCCACTGGTTTAAATGCCCCGACCATAGTGACCAAGGAGAGGAACCAAGTCTAATTCGTCATTCCATGAACCGTAACAAATCTTAACAAACCAAAAAAGACCAACGGCGGAGCAGAACAGGGCCGGCCAGCAGGAACCCGTTATGTAACTCGGTGGGACCATGATTCAGCACCAACAGGGAGGTGTGAGCCGGGCCAGCGCCGCCGAGAGAAAAGGAAAAGAAAACAAGCAGCGAGCAGCCGATTGGAGAACCCCAGACCAGATGAGCTCATTGTTGGTGTTCGTCCAAAACAAACCCCCTCGCCACATTGTTCTGGGTCAGAGAACTCGGGCGTGTCTGGGCCCATCAGGGCTCCACTCGGAGCATGTGTGAACGCTGCGACCGCAACGAGAACCAACAAAACTAACAAGAACCGAAGAGAACCAACAAGAACCAAAGAGAACTAACAAGAACTAAGAACCGATGAGAACCGACGATAACTAAGAACCGACCAGAACTAACAAGAACCGACAAGAACAAGAACCGACGAGAGCCAACAAGAACTGACAAGAATCCAACAAGAACCGACGAGAACCAGGAAGAATACCTCCAATCACATCCACACCATTTGAACAGAACCTTATCAAAGAGTTGAGAAGAATCTAAAGATCGTCCAGACGCTGAGAAAACATCTCAGCAGGAAGAACCTCCACAGTCCACAGGATTTAAACTCTTTGTTCAAAGTCTGGTTCCGTCAAACGTTAACTTCAGCAGGTTTTAGAGAACCAAGTAGTAGAACCTCCAGTAGTTCTGATGTTATGAGACTTGAAGTGAGACGATGTGAATTAAACCCAGACGGTGACCCGCCGGCTCAGCAAAGTCTTCAGTCCTACTTTGTTGTTCCCATGAATATTAAAGAACAGTCGACGTCGCTGCTGCTCTCCAGTCTCCCTGCTGCTCTCCAGTCTCCCTGCCGCTGCTCTCCAGTCTACCTGCCGCTGCTCTCCAGTCTACCTGCCGCTGCTCTCCAGTCTACCTGCCGCTGCTCTCCAGTCTCCCTGCCGCTGCTCTCCAGTCTACCTGCCGCTGCTCTCCTGTCTACCTGCCGCTGCTCTCCTGTCTACCTGCCGCTCTCCTGTCTACCTGCTGCCTGCTGCTCTCCAGTCTACCTGCTGCTCTCCAGTCTACCTGCTGCTCTCCAGTCTACCTGCTGCTCTCCAGTCTCCCTGCCGCTGCTCTCCTGTCTACCTGCCGCTGCTCTCCTGTCTACCTGCCTGCTGCTCTCCAGTCTCCCTGCTGCTGCTCTCCAGTCTACCTGCTGCTGCTCTCCAGTCTCCCTGCTGCTGCTCTCCAGTCTACCTGCTGCTGCTCTCCAGTCTCCCTGCTGCTCTCCAGTCTCCCTGCTGCTCTCCAGTCTCCCTGCTGCTCTCCAGTCTACCTGCTGCTCTCCAGTCTACCTGCTGCTCTCCAGTCTACCTGCTGCTCTCCAGTCTACCTGCTGCTCTTAATTCTATTGACTAGTAAAGTGACATTTCTTCTATTGCCAGATTCTCGTTGATACACAGGAGATTGAGAGGCTTTGCAATTTTTCAAATCATAGCAATGTTTTCTTATTTAAGCTGATTCATAATATTGAGCCAACAATTACAATTACGCCACTTTTTGAAAATTAAAGATGTTTTGTGTATTTTGCAGGTTAAAGTGTGGCAACTGCTTAAGTACGTCAGAGTTTCCACTCTGTGGGCCAGAGAACGTTCTTCTTTTCCTTAACATTTCCATCCATTCATCCATCCATCCATCCATCCATCCATCCATCCATCCATCCATCCATCCATCCATCCATCCATGACTTCTAGTTTCTGGTGATAACGCAGATACTTGAGAATTCTGCACTTGAACACGTTACAACTAAAAAAAATAAAATGATGTAAGAGAAGTAGCTGATTGTCAGAATCAGGGGACGTTAAAGGAAAAATAGGACGTCAGGAAATTCCTTCTAATTCAAATCAGTTACAACAGACTCGTCAGATATTTGAAATAAAAATCGTGCGACTTGAATAAGAATTCTCTTTGCATCTGAATCCCTCCAGTTGTAACAGTAGAATCTCAATATGGATAAAAAAAACACACGTTTTCAGTGTTTCTGTCATTGCCGCGGAAACGAACACTGTTTGGTGAAACTTTTGTAAAAACCAAAATGCTAAAAACAATGCGTTTTGAAGGTTGTGAAAAAGAAGCCTCATAAAATCCATGTTTTGTTGTTTCAAGCAACCAAAGACCCCCAAAGCCAAAAGACACTGGACTGAGAGGCGACGCAACTCAGCTGAGGACGAATCAACGTCTGCAGACATTTCACCAGCTCACACAGCTGTGTGTGTGTGTGTGTGTGTGTGTGTGTGTGTGTGTGTGTGTGTGTGTGTGTGTGTGTGTGTGTGTGTGTGTGTGTGTGTGAATGTTACTGAAACACTTGCAGAGTGAGAGGAATGCTGGCGCTGTAGATCTCATCTGTGGACTGGTGAGATTATCGGCGGCGGCGAATGTTCGAAGGCTCTCACCTCGGCGGTCGGCCTGCAGCTTCAGGATGTCCTCGGCGCTGCCGTACTTCATGACGGAGTTGATGGAGGAGAGCGTGCTGACCAGCTGGCTGTTGATGGAGCCGAACTGGGACTGCGGCTGTCCGAAGGCCTCGGCCAGCTCGCTGTAGTTCTCCGCCAGCAGCATCTGCTGCTCCTGCAGAAGCTTCTGGACCCGCTCGATGTAGTGGTCCAGCCCGCCGCCGCCGGGCTGCTGCGCCTGCAGCAACGGCGGCTCGGGTGTCTGTGTCGGCTCCGACGCCGTCTCGTGGCTGCTGCCTGTCGACACAGACTCCACCGACTCCACCGGCTCCACCGGCTGGGAGGGGCCGCACGCTATGTTTCGTGTTTTCAGGCCAATCAGGAAGTTGTCGTGGATGCTCGCTGGTCCCACGCCGCACTCTTTGGTTTTAGAGGAGTTTGCTTTCCCGTAGCCCAACTCCACCTCTGTGACGGTTCCAACGGCGATCGAACGCGTCTTCGCCGCAGCGTGACTGTCCTTAACGAGTCCGTCACCGACGGCGACCGTCCTGGTTTGGACGGCGGCCGTGCTGGTGTACTTATCACAGGTGAGGACCGCCATGTCGGTGAAGGAGTCGACCAGGACGGCCGACGGCGTGTTGGTCGACACGCTGACGACTTCCGTCTCGGTGTTGGTGTGTCGAGTTGCTGACTCGGGGGCGGCCATCACTCCACAGTCGGTCTGACTTCTAACCTCTGGGTCGGTTCCTCGTGACTCCAGCGTCTTCACCGGACCAACGACCACCTCCACCGAACAATCTCCACAACCCACCGATCTGGACTCCTTGCTCGGCTCCGTCGCGGGTTTGCGGAGGTCCAAGCTGTCCACCGACTCCTCGGTGTTGACCCCCACCTCGGAGACGTTCAGCTCCGTGCCGACCTGCTGATGGCGCATCTCCACCTGCCTCCCAACGCACTGGTCCTTCACCTCCACACGCTGCTGCACCACCCAGCGGTCCATGGGGGTCGCGGGTCCAGTCGCGAGGCTTTGCACACTGGGCTGACAGGAGACTCCCACACTGAGGGTTTGGGGAGTATTGTCCGTGCCAACGTGGCTGAACTCCAGATGTTCCCCGACCCCCTGGCTGTGCGTTTGGACCCTGGCCTCCACGCTGGCGTTGTACACCTCTGGCCGGACCATCACACCTTTGTCCGCTTTCTTTTTGTTGGAGCCACCAGCTGCTTGAAGCTCCAGTTTCAGTTTTCCCATCTCCATCTGGTGAGTGGTTTCTTTCAGTTGTACCTCCAGCCGGTAGATCTTCTCCTTCAGCGATTCGATAGTTTGCTGCTGAAGCTCGATCTCTCGCTCGGCGTCGCCGGTCATGCCCAGCATGGCCTCGGTCACTCCCACCGCGGCACACCGCGTCTCCACCCGCTCCGTTGTGACTCCTACATCCTGCAAATGACGTTCCTTTGGTGGTCCAGTTTGAGCGACAGGAAGGTTGTTCATGTTTTCATCCGTTACTATGCCGATGGACTTTTGGTGGGCTTGGTTCTGCACAAGGTTTTGAGGTGGACTCTCGATGACGTTATTATCCTGGCTCGTTTTCTCCAGAGCTTGGACCTCGGCGGCCAAACGTCGGAACTCGTCCAGCCGTTGAGCACTCTGCTCCTGGGCTTCGGGCTCCATGATGTGCAGTTCTGGTTCCTTCTGAACGAGCCCTGGGTTCTCCATTTGGTCCGCACTACCTACACTGTAGGAGCGCTTACGGAAAACAAAGCCTTGATTTTTGGACTGAGCGGCCAACTGTCGCTTCTCCTCCTGCAGAACGGCGATCTTCACCTGCAGGATGGGAATGGTTTTCACCTGCTCCTCCAGCTCCTTCAGTCGTTTGAGGGCCACGACCATCTGCTCTCGGATTTGCTGCAGGTGCAGCGGGCTGACGTTCGTCACCGGCGTGGCCACGCCCGAGCTCATGGGGCTGTGGCGGATCGAGCTTCCCACGGACTGAGGGTAATAGAGGCTGTACTCTCCGTTGGAGAGGTGACCGTTCATGGCGAGAGGCGGGTGGCTACTGGGAGACACTTGGCTCGCCGCCAGGGAGCCCGAGTAGGAGGACAGGGAGCTGCTGGAGCCCATCCCACCGAAGCTGGCCAGGCGGCGGCGGGGCAACGGGGGCTCGCCGAGCGGCTGCATGAGCAGACGCTCCTGCTCCAGGCGGCGGCGAGTCTCCATCAGGGTCTTCTCCACCTGGGGGTTGGGTCGGGGGGTAAACCTGGGCGACGGCGGCGGGAGCAGCGGTTTCTGCTCGGCGCCGCTCGGGTAAGGCTGATGCAGGGGGGCTTCAAAGGACGACCGGGACAAGGAGGGGGTCAGCGGAGCAGCCGCCTGGGGCCTGGAGGCGAAGAAGACCGGGGACTGCTTGTCGTCGCTGTTGGAGGAGGACAGGGAGTCTGTGGAGGTCCATTCAGCCTGCGTGCCGACCCCGCCGGCGCTGCTCCGAGGCACCGCCAAGGGTTTCGCCAGTTTGGGCTTCCTTTGGATGCTCAGCTTCTTGATGGTGTTTCCTCTCTCGATGTCGTCAACATACTTGAGGAAATCCAGGTCTAGCTGGTAACCGTAGGGAGTTTCAACATAGTAAGACTCCTTGTCGTCATCTGTGCTCGGGCATCTTTGTCCTCGTTCTGGAAGACAAACCACAAACACACGACATTAGAATGATTTACGTGAAAAAAAACCAAATACATCTTTCAAATATTTTCTTTGGGAAGCAAGTACCAGTGCAGAAAATGTGCAAAACAAGGCTTCCTTTGAAAACACAAATAGCTTCTATTTGTTGGACAGACAAAGATGCAATAAAGTCCCTTAGATAACTGTGGTGTCAGGTAAAGCATTCCTCTGGCCATAATTTGACAACACAAGTACAAACAAGCCTCTGGTTCCTGGAGTTTATGCAGGGACAGCGTGAGCAATAATCTTTTTGGCAGCTTGAAGTCAGCCTGAAACTATGTGAGATCCAACCACGTCAAGCCAAGAAATCATACTTAGTAGCACAGAGTCGTGCCAACATCCTTGTTGCAAGTGTATTCTTCAGTCCCGGCGTTCAGACACCGAAACGTTAAAGCTTGTGACTGATAATCAGCTGCTTGTTTACAGAACCACAGATAACAGATCCAAAGTTCTCTGGGTGACCGAGGCCGTCGGTGCTCTCTAGTCCAAAATCCACCGAGTGTCAACAAATCAATCAGAAACACAATGAATGTGAAATAAGAATCCAACCTGATGAAGCTGAAATAAAAGTCCAAACAGCAACACATCCAGCTGAACTGCCCCCCCCACCCTACCCCCCCCACACACACACACACACTGCTGGCTAAATGCAGCGTCTTGTTCTTGGTATGCCAGGAACTCTGCGCCACTGAAGCAAACAGGCTGGAAATAAACGGTGCAGCTCTTCCTCTGCAGCCCACCAGACTTCGCCCCGTCAGTCCCTCCCGTCCTCCCCACAGCGATGGGGGGGGGGGGGTCCGAGGCAGAAACCCTGGAGCCCTGGAGCTTCACTCACCTCACAGCAACTGCACACACACTCCTGCCTCTTCCTCCCCTGAGTAGAAGTGCTGTTCCTCTCCACACTGAGCTCTTTCTCAATCCCCCCGCTCCACACAGGGGAGGAAGGAGGGGGAAGAACAGTTCCTCTATTGGTGTAAGCCGAGGGCAGCACTGCTCTGGCGCACCATTGGGCAGCGGCGTCCTCCAATCCTGCGAGGCCGTGAGCCGGGCGCTTCCCCGTCCCAGCGAGAGGAGGGGAGGCCGAGCGGCCACAATAACAGACTGTTCCTCAGAGCGACTCTGTCGAAGCTTCACGCCCTGGACTGGCCCCAGACACTTTCCTCCAACAGTCGGAGTCACGCTCCCCGAGAAGACGGCATCAACCCTCAGAAGAAAACTCAGGGTTTGTGTTTTTAGTGTTTAGCTGAACTCAATTAAGTAAAGATTCACTTTTACACGACAAAATGTTTGTCCACTAGAAAATCCTTTTTTTCTCCCAGACGACCAAGTTGGATTGTTATTATGGTGACTGTCACAATAAAAGTCCCAGGAGAATATGGACTGAGTAGGGCTGGGTGATTTGGCCTAAAATAAAAAATTATATTTAAAGACGACTTCAATTTTCGATTCGAATTTCTATTTTTTATAGAATTTTTATACAATTTGTATAATCTGCCACTGACAATGTTAGAGCAGCTATTCTAGCAACATTATTAATAAAAAATGTTTGATCTTCTATATATCATTTTTTAAATTTTTTGTGTGACTTCAAAGTGTGAAAAGATATAAAATACTACAAATGTTTTCTTTTGTTTGACCAGCAGAGTGAAACTTCAGATATCATACAGATTCTACTTATTTTATGAAAAGATTAATACTTTCATGAAAGTTTCACATTAGAGAACAATATTTAAAATGTTCATTTGCCACCGCCAGCAATCAGCTGATCTGTGGAGGTTTTTAACGCTGACTCAGCATCTCGTGGTGATTATTTAAATCACCTTTAAGAAGAAAGAAGGGAGTGTTACTCGTTGCAACGTTACATTTAAAAACTCGTACTTTTTCTTAAAACCCATAAGAGACAAAACTGTCCCTTTTAAACCCACAACAAAAGTTAGAAAATGATTCCTGTTCATCTTCAGACCTTCTGCTTTCGGAAAGTCGCCTAAAGAAAAGTCGAACCGACTCCGGTTTGGAAACAAGGACCTGCCTGTTATTATCTGAACTTCCTTGCTGAAGGTGTGTCCTGCTTTTTTTTCTCTTGTGTGATGTGTGAAGCAGCACAGTCGCAGTCCTGTGTAGGACCCCCCCCCTCCGGGCAGAGACCCCCAACAGCTGAGCGATGACCTCATCGCCAGCACGAGACAACTGAAGGGGTCGGGGGGGGGGAAGGGGGGGGGCTGCTCCAGTTAAGGATTACACAACAGTCGGGTCACGTTTGCACGACTACATTTCAACGGTTTTGTGTCAGAAGAGTTTCATCGTTACATGTCCTGAAAACGATGTTTGTGTGTTTGTCCACTAGTGGGAGCTGTTGTTAGTTTTAGCATTGAAAACACACGCAGCAGAGAACAATGGGCTCTAAACCGTAACAATGGGAGAACACGGTGGTGTCGGCAGCTGCTGAAAGTACAACAAAAAAGTTACTTGTAATCTAAACTTACTTTTAAAAGTAAAGTAACCAAGTTACATTTGAAGGAGTAACTCGTAGCCAGTAATCAGATTACTTCCTGTGGCCTCCAAAGGTCCGAACATGGGACATTTCTCACCGATGAAGCAAGATCCGAGCAGCATTTCCCAAAACGAGCTCCACCAGCGTGACTCAGCACCACCAGTATTTAAGGGACCTCCGCCTAGATTAAACTTCCCATATGTGGAAGAGTGAAGAGTGAAGAGTACAGCTTAGGTCCCAGTTTGTCACATTGGAGCATTTAAAACTATTAAAACTTTGTATAATCATCACCGGGTACTTTGTCATCTCGACTCTTCACAGCAGCACTTTTCTTTTTTTTTTTAAAGTTTGACAATCGTAGGTCAGCATAATGTCAAGTATCAGAGTATTCCACTTACGCAGATGACGTTCATGTCTTTGTTATTCATGATAACAGTGTTCTTTCTCTCGACTCGGGATCTCTTGATCCGAGGTATTGGTTTGATGACAGTAATGCAATAAACTGATATCAAATTATAATCCTGATGCTATAAAACATCAAATAGCCAGATTCCTGCCGATGCACATCACTAACTCTGACGTCAAAGATAAACTAATGCTTTCTTCTTGGCCGGCTGCTGTGGAGTTTCATGTGAAAACCTTTTTTTGTCAGTGGAGTTGAGGAAAGCCAGCAGCTGAGGAGAATTTCAAAAATGTGCAAATGCCAAGTCAACAACTCACAAAGAACATCCAGGACTCTCAGCTGGCATATTGAGACATTCACTTCAACCGTCTGACCACAGCTGGACGACAGAGTACCTGCGTGTGGTTTTCTTCAAACTTCTATTCTGACTGAGAAGCCAAACTCAAGCTTCAACTCAGACAGACTCTTCCAAACACGTCAGTTAAAGTTTCAGCCCACAAAGCGTCGGTCGTTGCTCTTTAACGCCTGAACAGAAGCCAAACTCGGGCCTCCAGGCCTCGTCTCCGGGGCGAAGCCTCCCGGCAGCACAGCTTCGCTTTGCTTTGCTTTGCTGGCTGTGTAAAAGTTTAAATTTAGAGCTGACAAAAGCCTTTTAACATTCAACACACCCTCGGAGACAGAATAAATTAGACTGCTGCTCTAAATCGGTCTGCCAGTTGTTTGTTGTCCAACCGGAGAACAGAAGTCTCTCAGTCCGAGTCGCTTCATGATTCTCTCCACTGGTTTGTTTTTGTAGAGGAAGCCAAAGTACTCAGTCATGATTTTCAAATACCAAACCCCTCGAACGCCGTCACCCGTCGGCAAGACGCGGAGAAAAACAACAAATTCAGATTTCCAAAGGGGATGCGGCCACTTAGGGATTTAATCAGTTTGACAACAGAAAGTCTGCGCAGCTCAGAATCAGCAACGAGGTTCAAGTTAAAGCCTCCTGGGAAAAGGTACGTGTTCAGTCCCGAGGTAGGGTTCGCCACGCGGCAAAGACTTTAGAAACACTTATACGAGCAATCAACTCAAAAATCATTCCAGCAGCAATCTGACGCACTTAAGCGAGTAGAAAACTCAGACTTAAGCTGCGTTTGACGTGACAACGCCTCAAGTGAAAACGCACCGTTGTCGCATTTTCGTTTCAGAAAAGTCTGAACCGTCAAATCACATGCATGCATACCGTTCACATTTGAACCGATACGGTACCGATACCCAGGGATCAGTACTGGTACTCAACAGTACCAATTTTCATTACTTTTGTGTGTGTTTATGTGGTAATAATGTGAATTTTGTTTAATAATAAAACCGCACACAACATATTTTTCTCAACTTTAACAAACGAATCAAAACAACATAGCAGTTGTACTACAACTACGCAGTGTTTATTCTTGATACACAAATTAAAACCCAGCTCCATGTTCTCCTTTTCCTTTCTTTCACCTCTGGAAACATTGTGATGGTAGAGCTCTGACAATAGATCTGTGACAATAGATCTGTGACGGTAGATCTGTGACGATAGATCTGTGACGGTAGATCTGTGACGGTAGATCTGTGACGGTAGATCTGGGGTTGTTGACAAAGGCAGATTTTTCAGCCTTAAGGAACATCTTGTGCTTCACCAGAGTTTCCTCAGGTTAGAAGTCTTCCCGCCGCTGGCCTCGTACTTTGTTTCTCCACCATTACAGCGAGCCTAACCTGCACCGCGTTGTGAAAAGTGGCGCGCTTCCTGTCAGCCATGCTTGTTTGGTTGCAGCTGCGGGTGTGAATGCGCTCATGTGCGTGTTGCGTTCAAGTCCGGCTTGGAAAATCACCTACTCTTCCAAGACTGCGTTTAGGCACCGAAACATGGTACCGTGTGATTTGACATTAATCGGTACTCGGCAGTACCCACAAAAGTACTGGATTCAGTACCCATCCCGACCAAGGTGGTGGGAAAAAGAATCTCCAGAGTGAAGTCGTCTTGTTGACGGCAGAGGTCAGAGGATGAAGGTCAGAGTGGTTGGAGATGAGCTGAAGACATCAGAACCCAGAAGAACCACGAGTTACAACTCTGGACGAGACGTCGGTGACTCGAGAAGCAGCTTGGAACAAAACGCCAGCGCACGTCACTGCTGTCAGCAGAGGACAATAGACAATATGCGGCTGGACAAACATGGGCTCGTCTGACGCAAGTGCTTAACAAGCACTCTGTTACGTTCTGGTTGTATGAAAGGTGCTTTGTAAATACTGTCCGGATGATTGATTGGTTCTGATTCCAGCATTCAGACGGTCGACTGTAGAATCTGGTAGAAACAAGACGACGTGGATCCATCCCGCTTGTTCCAGCAGTTCAGGCTGCTGTTGGTCTGACGGCGTGAAGGAGATTTAATTTCATTTAAATTCAATCAAATTGACCCTTTCAGTAGAAGAATGTCTGGGAGAGAATGTAGGAAATAAAGACACGGATGAATTAACATGTTAATGACTGTAACGCATCGAGCTTTACATGAGGCACTGGAATTTCTGGGCAGTTTATATGAGCTCCAGTTTATTACAAACATGCAGCACGAGGGGGAAAACACGTCTGGATGACCTCAAAAACCTCATCTCAGGGTTTGTAAGAGCAATCGACAGGCTGAAAAACAAAAGCAGGGAAAGAAAACTACATTTCCTTTACCAGCATAATGTACAAACATTCTGCAACACACACACACACACACACACACACACACACACACACACACACACACACACACACACACACACACACACACACACACACACACACACACACACACACACACACACACACACACACACACACACACACACACACACACACACACACACACACACACACACACACACACACACACACACACACACACACACTTTGACTTTACAAGACATTAAATTGCACATATTGGGTTTTATAGGAGTTTAAACCTATCACAATAAGAGCTCCTGGAGAACTCTTTGCAGTAATATTCAAAGGTTCAGTTTGGAGACATACGGTCGCCACAACAGTCTCATAAATCCGTCACGTGAACAGACCCGAAACATAATGCATACATGTTTTAGACGTCCCATCCCCTTCACCTCAACGTGAGGAATGTTTGGGTCCCGTAAGACGACATGTCCTCATACAGCGACCATGTAAACACACCCAGGTCCCCGTAACGCCTGGAAAACCTGCCCGCACACACACACACACTTCTCTCCCCCGTTCAAGCGGCCTGGTATTTCCTGGCTGTGCCCGCAGTCGTAATTACTCCTGAGAAGAGTGGTTTGATCCACATGTTTCACCCTGCAGCAGACCGACACGACGACAGCAGGACACATCCGACCTCCCTCAAAACGCAGGAAGCTGAACTGTACACAGAAAGTACAATGGAGCTGCTCACGAGGCTGCAGCAGAGCGGCTGTGAGCTACGAGCTTCTTGTAGAAGGTGACGGGGCCGTGCCAGACGCCGCTGCCAAATTCAACAGCTTAAGCCCCGACGAGGCGATGCGGACGGGAGGAAATGTTTGGACTTCCTCTGCAAACAGCAAAGTCTGAAAAACTCTGCCCTCCCTGCTCTTTTCTCATAGATGGTCAAGAAAAACAAAGTAAGACTTTGTTCACGCGACAACGTTTCAAGGTGAAACTCATCTTGTTTGTGTTTCTGATCAGAAAAGTTCCACGTTTACGCGGCAGCGTTATGAAATCCATGTCCTTTTAGACGTCCACAACAGAAACATTGAAAACGATGTAGTTCTTAAATACTACATGTACATAACTTTCCTCGTGTATTTCTGTTTCTCCAAGTAGCAGAAACCTCTGATCAGCTGAGCTCAGGTTATGGTGTCCCCTGTGGCTTGGACAGGTACTGCACTCCCAACTTTATGTAATTTACCATGAGACAGTTCTGAAGATGTTTGATTTATGTGTTGAATCTTGTAAACAATACTATTATCAGAATTTACTTTCCCACAAGATTAATCCCTAAACTGAAACTACATTTCCATTGTTTGATCTGGACAAATGATGTAAACTTCATGTTTGAACGAAGGACAGTTTCAGAGCTGTGGGTGAATAAATGTTCAGTCTTTAGCATTGATGCTAAGCATGTATTTGACATTTCTCGCTTTTCCGGCTGTAATTTGAACCAGAGATGAACTAGAAGAGGCACTCGGAGCGCAGACCTTCGGCATCGCCGCATTTGTCACCATGGAAACCAATGGATTACAAGGTTATTGATCCAGTCCTCCATCAGTCCTGGTCGTTTGGGTTTCTTCTAGTTGAAATGTTCAGGTTAGATGTTCTGTTGGCTCCTATTCTTTTGTGTTACTTGAAGACAACGTTAACGAGTGAGCTGGCCTGTGATTGGCTGAGAGTGTGTGTGGGGGGGGGGGGGGGGTAGCAGTGTGTTAGCAGTGTGTTAGCAGTGTGTTAGCAGTGTGTTAGCAGACGGCTAACGACAGTTTCAGCCCTGACGGATGGAGCTGATTGCTAACGAAGTCTAACGGACGATGACGAATCAGTTCAGGTAATTCTAGTTGATAGTTTTTTTTCGAAAATCTGGTAAAGTACATACATACAAACCAATAAATAAACTAGAGCGACACTCGGTAGAGCGCAGACCCTCGTCAATGCCACATTTCTTTGTGGAACTGAGTTAGCATCACTAGCATGTTAGCTCACATCGGTGCTAACTGGGTAGGTCAGTTCACATCCAGACAAAAGCAACCTTCATTGGCGAAGGTCAAAATCCTCTTGGATTAACAAGGTAAAGAAGAAAGTTGTATATATTTAATCCAACCATCAAGTGAAAGAGTGAAGGACACTGGTCCTGCTCACTGTCCACGCTGAATAGCCGCCGTGTTTCCCCGTCACTGCCGCGGCTCTGTCCAGCCAGCGTCAATCAGACCATTATCCCCCCCGGAGGGACGTGTTCGCACTTCATACATCGGCGCTCGTGTAAAGACAGTGAAGAGTGTCAGGGAGCGGCGACAATGCCGGCGTTGAGTTTACGAGGTCCTCCCCCCTCTTCATGGCAGACTATTAGAACCTGGCAGCACAGAGGGAGCGTGACCGAGCGGCACCGGGACCACTGCAGCCGCTCACACTGGTTCCTCTGTCTGTGGAGCCGCCGCTCGCAACCCTCATACAGCTGGGATCCCCTTCTCTCCAAACACCGAGACCCACCGACCCCCACCGAGCCCCACAGAGTCCCACCGAGACCCACCAACCCCCCAAAGAGCCCACTGACCCCCACAGAGCCCCGCAGAGCCCCCCACAGAGTCCCACCGAGTCCCACCAGACAATACGACTCATGCAGAAACCAAGACTCTCATCGGGGACATTCCTCTCCCACGTACAAGTTTGAGTCGACTGATAAGGGACCCGGGGTGTCGTGCTGCATCTGAGCAGCTTCACCGATTCTGAAGCGAACAGCAGCTCATGCAGCTCCTCTGATGAAGCTCCGGCTCGGCTAACATCTGGACCTGGCAGAGCGCGAGATGAAAATGTCCGTCGATCAGATCTGGAGCAAGACGCCTCCATTTTCATTGTTTTTACAGGAAAATAAAAGCTCTCCAACATTAAAGATTTTAATAAAACCAGTATTGCTGCTAAGGCTCCATTTACAAGTGAAAACAGAAACACAAGGCATTTTGAAAACGCTGCTCCTGCGTCTGCTCGCCACGTTGGTAGTAACTAATAGTTCTGCACATGCTCAGTGGAGCCAATCAGAACTGCCAGTCCATATTCTCCTGGGACTTGACTTTTATTTTGACAGTCACCATACTAACAATCCAACTTCACCCTAACGGGACCTGAATCTGCTCACATGGCCTTTAAACACGTTCACCTTTGACTGCGACCGAGTCCTGAAATAGAAAACCTCTGAGGTCCGTGTGCAGCGGCCGTTTTTAAACGTAGTATTTTAGGAGCGAGGGATCAGTCCTGCAGCTGCAGGCGGGGAGGAACCGCGGAGTGAGACGGGCCGAGGGTTTCTGTGCGGGACGGCGAGCTGCTGGACGCGCCGAGGCGGACCGCAGTCCACATTTGGCTCATCTGAGAGATTCCTCGCTCACAAACGGGCTCAGAGCCGCAGACGAGCTGCGACCCGCCTCCTCCTCTCGTACTCCATGTTTCTGTCTGAAGACAAGAAAACTCTTCAACCGTTCCTCCTCCCGCGGTCCTCCACTCAGACTCACATTCACTTCCCTCTTTAGGTAACTGCTCACTCAAGTTTTTAATTGGTGCAAATATGTTATAGACAGTGAGACGTTCACCCTGAGTGGGTCGGACTGGGAACACCGTCACATCATAATAATAATAATAATAATAATAATAATAATAAGATCACGTTCGCCCAAGAAGGAGGTGAGCGGTGTTAGAGGGGAAGCAGACTCCAAGGTGGGGGGGCCTCTGGGAGTGTCTGCAGACTCCAAGGGGGGCTCCTGCAGACCCCAGGGTGGGGGGGGGGGGGGGCCCTGGGAGTGTCTGCAGACTCCGGGGGGGGGGCTACAGACTCCGGGGGGGCGTCTGGGAGTGTCTGCAGACTGAGCAGCGTCCGCAGCGCATCTGTCCTCCACGCTGCACATTCCTGGGAGGATTTGGAAGGACGAGCTCGACTCGCCCACGTGAGGCCGAGCAGGAATGTGAGCCGTCTGCAGGTGTGAGCGTTCAGACGGGGTGATTTCTCACCCGTGTGTGAACAGCAGCTCAGTGTGGTTCCTCTCTCTCACTCCCGTTTGTGGCGAGAGTTTGACTGTAAAACAACACGACGCTGCAGCAACAGAAACATTTTTATACTTTTATAGACTCGGGAATGTGAAGACACTAAACCTTCGTTGTGACTTGTACATTTACACAACAACGGGGCTCCAAGGGGCTGGAAAAGCTCCGACTGGGTTCCCGTGGAAACGGACTAAAACCAGACTTTCTGGAAATGCTCAGGGCTCCGTCTCGTAGACCGCAGAACCACTGCTGCTGGTCGCCACGGCAGTAGTAACTAGTAACTAGTGCACATGCTCAGTAACTGGACTGGGACTTGGTACTTTTATTTTGACAGTCACCGTAATAACAATCCAACTTGGTCGTCTGTCTACTAGAATGTCCGTGTTCTCTCATTATTGTTTAGAGCATATTTAGGTTAGGGTTCTATCACAATACATTTTTTTCCATATATATCACTATATAAAACAAATCGCTATTTAAGTTGGTTTTAAATTCAGAAGGTTCATTTTCAGACAAGCGTCACTCAGCATCAGACTCCAAACAGAGGAAAGGGTGGAGGAGCAGCAGAAAGAGAGCAGGCCTGGTTAAAGTGGAGCAGGGAGGAGGAGGAGGAGGAGGAGGAGGAGGAGGAGGAGGAGGGTTACCTGGATTCCCTGGATCGCCGCCGTTGACATGCACGGTTTGAGCCATGGCGTCAGCTGGTGCGTCCCACAACAAGACTCACTGCGGTCATGCAACTGCCATGCATGAAGTCCGGGCTACCATGCAACCTGCAGGCTGGACGACACAGAGGAGACAGCGGGTCAGGAAGAGGTACAACGTGGACATCAGCTGGTGGACATGCAGTGAGACAAAGACAAACTTCAGGACATCAGAGTTTGATTCACGTCGTGTTGCACTAAAGCACTAAAGCAGGTGAGTCTTCATGCGGAGGTCAGAGGTGCAGCGTCTCATCGTCAACAGAGACGTCATCCACCAGAACACAAGAGACACTCTGGTCTTCTGTCCTCCTGATCACTGATCCAACAGTGAGACCACCGCCCCCTGGTGGACGCTCAAAATACACCTGATGGACTGAACTTTAAATCAAAAGGTTCCACTAAGAGGAGAGAAAAGAAGCCTTTCACAATAAAATAACAGAGCTGGATTTATTTTAATGTGAAAATCAGGGGTGGAGCAGGGAATCCAGGGGCTGTAGGGAATCATACGAAATAGAATTGATTACAAAAACAACCAACAGTGCCTACACCTGGCCCCGCAGGCTAACTACAGCGTCTGCAATGTTTCTGCCATTTTAAAACAAGAAACGGATAAACAATGAGTTTTCACTGGAAACGTTGTCGTGGTAACGGAAATTCGTTTTCTTGCCTTGAAGTAGTTTTGCTCACAGACTGTTAGAATCTCTGTGTGTTCATCACAACAATCCTCCAGGCCCAAGAGAAGAAGGTTCTTGTGAGTGTTTGAGGCGGCGCGTTAAAACAAGGCGGTTCCGTCTGGTTCCTAAAGACGGGACCTGAAACGCTCCAGGACCCAAATAGACACCAGTCCTCCTCCGTCTGGTTCCTAAAGACGGGACCTGAAAGGCTCCAGGACCCAAATAGACTCCAGTCCTGCTCCGTCTGGTTCCTAAAGACGGGACCTGAAACACTCCTGCACCCAAATAGACTCCAGTCCTGCTCCGCCTGGTTCCTAAAGACGGGACCTGAAACGCTCCAGGACCCAAATAGACACCAGTCCTCCTCCGTCTGGTTCCTAAAGACGGGACCTGAAACACTCCTGCACCCAAATAGACACCAGTCCTCCTCCGTCTGGTTCCTAAAGACGGGACCTGAAACGCTCCAGGACCCAAATAGACACCAGTCCTCCTCCGTCTGGTTCCTAAAGACGGGACCTGAAACACTCCTGCACCCAAATAGACTCCAGTCCTGCTCCGCCTGGTTCCTAAAGACGGGACCTGAAACGCTCCAGGACCCAAATAGACTCCAGTCCTGCTCCGCCTGGTTCCTAAAGACGGGACCTGAAACGCTCCTGCACCCAAATAGACTCCAGTCCTGCTCCGCCTGGTTCCTAAAGACGGGACCTGAAACGCTCCTGCACCCAAATAGACTCCAGTCCTGCTCCGTCTGGTTTCAAACACACATTTGAGCTTTTATCTGATTTTAGTGGTTTCAACCTTCTTCAGACCGTTTTAAACCATTTTTGCTCTTTAAGCAGCTTTTTGTGTTTTCTTTTCTTTTAAGCTTTTTAATTTGTTTTTAGAAATCGTTTGTCATTTTATGTTTTTTTTTTTTTACTGTTTTAGCATTTTATCCCCCTTATTTCTTATTCTTGTCTTTTTCAGTTGAATTTTTCCAAAACCCTATTTAGCCAAAGGATAAGGGCTCATATTCTGCTAAATCCACTTCCTAAAGGTTCTCCAGCAGTACTACTCGTCCCCATACCTGGACTGACGTCCCAGAAGTGAAGACAGTCTGTCCTCTCTCTCCCTGGCTTGTTTCAGGTTTTAAAAAGTGTGTTGCTCCAACCAGCCAATCAGAAATCAAACCCTATATAGTGTCATCAGGGGTTCAGCCAATCCCAATCAAGGTAGGCCCTCCCTTTGACTCCTCCCACAATTAGGCAGCTCTGCTCTGGCACATGGCACCACGAGAGGAAGTACTTCCTCCTCTTCCCAAGATGGGCATGTGTGGGCGGAGCCAGTCCAGCTCACACAGACACAGCAGATTCTGAATGTAGCTCCTATGATCCAATATTCAAATGAGGAAAATCAAGGAGGAGCTAGAAACTTAGAATACTGAAGGTTTCTGGACCGACCAGACCAGGAGGAGGAGGAGGACAGGAGGAGGAGGAGGAGAACAGGAGGAGGAGAACAGGAGGAGGAGAAGGAGGAGGAGGAGAACAGGAGGAGGAGGTGAAGAGGAGGAGGAGGAGAACAGGAGGAGGAGGTGAAGAGGAGGAGGGGGAGAACAGGAGGAGGAGGTGAAGAGGAGGAGGAGGAGAACAGGAGGAGGAGGTGAAGAGGAGGAGGAGGAGAACAGGAGGAGGAGGTGAAGAGGAGGAGGGGGAGAACAGGAGGAGGAGGTGAAGAGGAGAGGAGGAGGAGAACAGGAGGAGGAGGGTGAACATCTGGAGGATAAGGATCCTTTAATAAAAACAATAAGCAAGTATGAAGACCCGTAATATGATGCAGATATATTCGTCGCACATGAAAGAGGAGAAATCCTACAAAGGAGCTCCAGAAAGGATTTACATCATCAACACTGAATAAGTCGTCCACAGTGCAGCACACAGACGAAGCAAGTCGACATTCCTCATGCAGTCTTTTATTAATCTAACATCCAGATCATCACACATGTTAAATCAATCAGCGGCAGCGAGAAACTGTCCCCAGAGGACGAGCTCGTCTCCACAAATCCATGCAAACACACTTCTAATAAAAAGAAAGACATTGGACTGACCAAACATCTCCCACGTGTCCTGTTCCATGAGCTGCCAGAGAACAAACCTGCAGGAGGAAGCAGGGAATCCTCAGGAACGCCACAATGCACACATCTCATCACGCCGCCCTGCTACTGCAGCGAAACGTACAGTATGGATGCTTTTTGCTCTGAAGCAAACTACAACTGCACCATATCTCTCAAATCTAACATTGTCACAATTTTAACTCGAGCAAAAGCAGGCTGGACGCTACAGCTGGACGCTACAGCTGGACGCTACAGCTGGACGCTACAGCTGGAGGTTACAGCTGGAGGTTACAGCTGGACGCTACAACTGGAGGTTACAGCTGGACACTACAGCAGAACGCTACAACTGGATGCTACAACTGGAGGTTACAGCCGGAGGCTACAGCTGGACGTTACAACTGGAGGCTACAACCAGACGCTACAACTGGATGCTACAACTGAGGTTACAGCCGGAGGCTACAGCTGGACGTTACAACTGGAGGTTACAGCCGGAGGCTACAGCTGGACGTTACAACTGGAGGTTACAGCCGGAGGCTACAGCTGGACGTTACAACTGGAGGTTACAGCCGGAGGCTACAGCTGGACGCTACAACTGGAGGCTACAACCAGACGCTACAACTGGAGGTTACAGCTGGACGCTACAGCTGAACGCTACAACTGGATGCTACAACTGGAGGTTACAGCCGGAGGCTACAGCTGGATGCTACAACTGGAGGCTACAACCAGACGCTACAACTGGATGCTGACAACTGGAGGTTACAGCTGGACGCCACAGCCAGACGCTACAACTGGAGGTTACAGCTGGACGCTACAGCTGAACGCTACAACTGGATGCTACAACTGGAGGTTACAGCCGGAGGCTACAGCTGGACGCTACAACTGGAGGCTACAACCAGACGCTACAACTGGATGCTACAACTGGATGCTACAACTGGAGGTTACAGCTGGACGCCACAGCCAGACGCTACAACTGGAGGTTACAGCTGGACGCCACAGCCAGACGCTACAACTGGAGGTTACAGCTGGACGCCACAGCCAGACGCTACAACTGGAGGTTACAGCTGGACGCCACAGCCAGACGCTACAACTGGAGGTAACAGTCGGAGGCCACAGCCTGACGCTACAACTGGATGCAACAGCTGGAGGTTACAGCTGGAAGCTACAGTCAGAGGCTCCAGCTGAAAGCTACAGCCGGACGCTACAACTGGACGCTACAGCAATTCGCCACTGAAACACACTAAAATACCCAAAACTACCGAGGTGTTTTTAAATAGTGATAACTGAAGTTCAGACAAACTGAAAACAGAAACATAAAAGTACCTGATCTTTACTTTTGGTCTCCGAACCTCTGAACGACCGACATGTTGCCTGAGCTCAGGTTTCACTGCGGCTCTGAAGCACCTTGTACGTTTCTAATTTTACCCAAAGGAAAGTCGGAGCTGCAGAAACAAGCGTGACCAAAGATTTCCGGTAAAACCTGCATCTCGTATCAGAGGACCTGGTGTGTCGGAGTCTGAGGGTCCTCCCTGAGGATCCATCAGATATAAACGACCCCCGGCCGGTCGGAGGCCGGCAGGACGCCACCGACTCACGCCGACACTAAACCGAACCGCGGCGACTCGTGCAGCTTACCTGAAACTCTCATGCTAACGTCACGCAGGTGGTGAACACCAACGGAGCCTTGCAAGGCTGCGAGTTCGAGTCTGAAGCCTGAAGCACCGGCGGCGAGGGGGAGGGGGAGGGGGCACGGCTAAGATTAGACGACTTCCTCAGATGACAGCCAAACGATCTGCGTCCTATATGAGGTAACAGGACGTCCAGCCCGCTGGGGGGGGGGGGGGAACCGGCTCCGCCGCCGGGCCTCCAGGTGAAACGCCGTTAACAACACGTCATGGAAAAGCTTTCTGCAGGACGGTTACCCATCAACCAAGGCCGCAGCGTTTGGCTCAGACCAGAGGGGGAAGGAACTCAGTCTAAAGAGACGAGGACGCCTCATTTACCAGGTTAACGGCTTCATGGAGAGTCCGCCTTCAGAATAAAGGTCAAATGAACGACTTAATGAACTTCAGGACGAAAACAGTAAATCTGGTGACCTGGACCCTCTGGACCTTTTACTGGAGTATACCTAAACGCACATTTTATCTTGTGGATATGTGTCATGTTTTTCAATGTTTTCTCACGTGTGTGTGTGTGTGTGTGTGTGTGTGTGTGTGTGTGTGTGTGTGTGTGTGTGTGTGTGTGTGTGTGTGTGTGTGTGTGGTGTGTGTGTGTGTGTGTGTGTGTGGTCTTTCTTGAATTTGTTAAATAAAAATTGATTTAGCTCCAAATTTGATCGGCCGATTAAATGGATTCGTTGCCAGCCCCAGTAGAAGGAATGAATTATTCAGTTGTTAAAACAAAACCCAAACTTCATCCAAACCAACAGCAAAGACAGAAATGTAAAGTGACACTTCTCTGCCTTCAAAAGAAAACTAACCTGTTGTGAAGTTTATCTGGACGCCGCGACACAACGACCAGGATTAAATGGTTTCCATGGGGTCAGTTCTGCGTGACCGTCAAAATAAAAGTCATGAAACTAATGCTACCCGTTGTTGAAGAAGTCAATGAGTGAGCGGGGAAAAGCCAAAGTGTCTCCAGAGAAACACGAACGTTCCCGTCTGAACAAACGGCGGCGACTCGCCAGCGGAGCCGAACCCGACTCAGCAGCTTCAGCAGAGTAAACACAGCGAGGCGACAAACCAGAACGACCTGTTCAGGTCCTCCTTCGCTGTTGCATAAACATGGGGCAGGTATGACGCGGGGCCGCAGGTGTGTGTGTGTGTGTGTGTGTGTGTGTGTGTGTGTGTGTGTGTGTGTGTGTGTGTGTGTGTTGTGTGTGTGTGTGTGTGTGTGTGTGTGTGTGTGTGTGTGTGTGTGTATTTACGACGACTCGGGGGTCGGGTTGCTCTTCACGCCGAGGTCCAGGTTCGAGTTCAAAAGACACCCGACCCCGAGCGTTTACTGCGATACGAGACAAACTAAAACATTGGCAAGCCGACGGCGGCTTTGGAAGGCTGACCCTAACCAGCTCTATCGTCACAGATCTACAGGTCTACCGCCACAGATCTACCAGCACAATGTTTCCAGAGGGGAAAGCAGGAGGATTACATTCAGTTTGAGTATTAAGATCAAAACACTGCGGAGTTGTAGTTCAGGGTTTTCATGTTGAGGAAATTTGTGAAACTACTGCGACGTCACAATAAAAGCAGCTGGATCATGTTTTCATATATTTGCTGAAGTTTACTTATTGAGAAATAAATATGTTGAATTGGAATATTTTCCGTCCAGATCAAGATCTCAACAATCAACTATTCAATCAATCAACAGAAAAAGCTCTTTTCTACTGTGTGTTTGGACGGTGAGCGTCAGGGAACGTACCGGAGGGGAACCAGGTTCCCCGACGGTGTTCAATATTCAACAGGCTGGTGTTCCCCTCATCAAAAACCTTTAGTGGGAGAAACAAACCCTCAAGTTTTAATTTGGAACATCGGTAGAAAATGAAGCGTGTGCTGCGTTTCACTGGCCAGAATAGAAAAAGTTCAACAAAACGACTCGGTACCCCAGGAGAACACGGTGTGGTGTGGTGGTGTGTGTGTGTGTGTGTGTGTGTGTGTGTGTGTGTGTGTGTGTGTGGGTGGGGGGGGGGACCAAGACCCCCGGGGGGGCTGCTCAGCTCCTATGGCCCCCGCCTGAGGAACAGCCTGCCTGCTACTTTTATCTACTTTATTATCTATTTCTCTACTTTATATATATCTACTTTATCTATTATCTATATGTTACTATATCTACTTTTTATATATCTACTTTATCTATTATCTATATATCTACTTTATCTATTATCTATATATCTACAGTTATCAGGTTGTTAACTGAATCTTTTATCTCCTGTGGTTCCTCTCAGGGGCGCTGCACAGTTGGCGGCCACGTTCCCCACTGGAGGGACGTTCCCATGGTTCCCCCGTCCCAGGAACCTGGTGTGTCCCCCACGTATGTTGTGGGACTCAGCGGTCTGCCCGGGCTGGGGGGGGGGGGGGGGGGGGGGGGGATCTCTGGAGCAGCGCCCCCTGTGGTTAGAGGCTGTGCCACTCCCAGTGTGGACGGCCCCCAAATGTGTCCCTTTCCTCACCTTCAGTCCTCAGTGTCCTGCCATGTCTCCATACCACTGTGTGTGTGTGTGTGTGTGTGTGTGTGTGTGTGTGTGTGTGTGTGTGTGTGTGTGTGTGTGTGTGTGTGTGTGTGTGTGTGTGTGTTCATTTTATCTACTGTATCTTTGCACTGTTTTTAAATCATGTTAAGCACTTTGTTTTATATTAAGTGTATAAAAAAGTGTTATACAAATAAAGTTGATTGATTGATTGATATATTAAAAAATAAAGCGCTATATAAAACTCATGCATTATTAATTATTATTATTACTATTATTGTTATTACTATTATTATTACTATTACTATTATTACTATTACTATTATTACTATTACTATTATTACTATTATAACTATTATTACTACATGCTTCATTACCCCCTGCTGCTCTTTAAAGACAATAGATGAATGAAATTAAACTTCATTTGAAATTCTCTATGGTATATTTTCTTGTTTGTCCATTTTGAGTTGCGTATAATTGTTAATAAAAACATGATTACATTTAAATAAAACTTTGGATTTTCCTGCACCGGTGGAAGTTTTAGGCCAAAAACCCCGGGGGACAGTTTATTTTGAAAAAAGACTGAAAATGAATGAAGCCGATTTCCTCAGAGTCGCTGCTGCTGTGTTACTGAGCTCATGGTCGTTCTTCACCTCCTCCATCCCTCCCTTCCTCCATCCCTCCCTTCCTCCATCCCTCCATTCCAGACGATAAAGGAGGAAGGATGACTGGAGCCTTTCCTGCAGAGGGTTTATCATTAATCGGCCTGTTCAGCTCGCCGCTCCGTAAGAGATTTACGAGGTCATTCAGTCCAGAAAGGACACACAACCTTCCCAACACAGTTTCTTCCAAACACTTGTCTGTTCCTGACATTGACCACAGCGCCCCCTAGAGGAACAGGTCAGCTCGGGCACCGTGACAACTGCAAATCTTCAACAGAGTCACAATGATGGTCCGTTTCTGTCCGGGACTAAAGGGTTTTTATGATCTGTGGGTCAAAACCAAGTTAAACGTTTGACTTTATATATGGTTTGTTTTTTTATTAATACACAGTTCAGCTGAAAGTGAGCAGACCTTAAAAAAAATAAGAATAAAATAAACACTTTAAGTAGAAACCATTTGAAGGTCACAATTCAGAGCTCCATAGATCGATAAACCGATCGATTGATTTGTAAGTCTTTGTGACGTCAAAACTGTAAGTGACTCTACATATAGAACTAAAATGATAAAATCAAACCTCAGGTAACCAAACAATTCAAATCTGTTCCAGCAGAAACAGAGACCAGACCTGGTGTTCCAGCAGAAACAGAGACCAGACCTGGTGTTCCAGCAGAAACAGAGCCCAGACCAGGTGTTCCAGCAGAAACAGGGCCCAGACCTGGTGTTCCAGCAGAAACAGGGCCCAGACCTGGTGTTCCAGCAGAAACAGAGCCCAGACCAGGTGTTCCAGCAGAAACAGGGCCCAGACCAGGTGTTCCAGCAGAAACAGAGCCCAGACCTGGTGTTCCAGCAGATCCTCCTCAAGGTCTTCAAGGTTTTTCTTCTATCATCACCTGCTCTGTAGTTGAAGCTGATCTGAAGTTACCCTGTTTCCACCCCCCCCACCCCTGCCTTTGCCCCCCCACCCCCCCTTAGCCCCCCGCCCCCTCGTCTGTCCGGCCTGCACTTGACTGAAGGACAGGCTGGAGCCACTTATTTGTTCAGCTCCTGAATGGAGTCACTGAGGCGGAGCTACATGCTGGAGAACGCCGCCCACCACTCGCACAAACACTTGGGCTGGGGTGGGGGTGGGGGTGGGGGTGGGGGGGTGAGGGGGGGGTGAGGATGTGGGGGTCGGGGGTTTGTTTCTCTACAGAATTATTCAGATTTAGTTTTTCTCACCTCCTGATTTCCTCCTGATTTCAGCCCAACATGTGGGCATCGTGTGTATTACTGATACATTTACTGTGATTACTGTCAACCTGTACATTTGCATAGATTTGTACTGTGATCTGCAATAAGGAGAGCTACATAATGAAAAATATATATTGTGTTTTGTGTCAAATATACGTTGAAATACTTCAAATCAATAACGTAGTGTTGGAGTCATCCATGCGCCCCTGGAGCGCCCCTGGAGCCCCCCTGGAGCCCCCCTCCTCCAGCCTCCTTTTAACATAAAACATATAAATCTAATGAAATATATACATTTTTTAAAATATGTTTTTTTTTGGTTTGTTTCTTCTTGATTTCAGCTCATTTGCGTGTTTTGTGTCATTACGGTTGCAAATTGCTTATTTATATCAAAGTATTTCTCTTCTCTAAATCCTAATCCCACACAAAGTGACATAATCCCAATGTGGCCTTTAAACAGAGATTTCCGTTATTATAAAATTATAAAATGACTTCTTATGTCACAAGGTGATGTAACGACTCTACGATGAGGGTTTGGTAACAGTCCATCATAGTTCCAGTTTGATTCTACCAAGACAAATTAAAATCACGTTTTTGGGTACTTCAAAATATCTCCCGTTGCTTCTTTGACTTTTCGTTTATATTCAACACGGCCCGTGTGGAGATGAAGAGGGAGTTCATCACTCTGAAGACTCTGCTGCTGTTGTCCAGTCAGTCAAAGAGGCATTGTGGGAGAAATTCCCGTCTTGAGAGCTCCTATGTTTGTCTTTGTGTCAAGCGAGTCGCTCCGCTGACCTTTTGGTGACGGACCAATGAGATCCGGCCGCCAGACAATAAGGAACAAGCTAATTAAAGTGATGACAGCAGTAGGGGTGGGGGGGGGGGGGGGGGGGGGGGGGGGGGGGGGGTGAAGGACACCAAACTGAACCAAACACACTGATCCCTCCACAAACCGACGGCTTTGAAGGAAACTTCAGTGGAATTAAACTGGTTCTTACACACGTCGTCCTTCATTCTCCAGACTGACGGGAGTGACTGCAGCGTCCTGCTGGGTCAACACCTACAACTATGTCCGGAATGCTTTGGAGCCACACAACCTGTCTGCATTGATTACAGGCTTTTTGTGTGTGTGTTTTGTTCAGACCCCCCCCCCCCCCCCCCCCCCCACAAAAAACACTTGAGCTGCTGGACTAATTATGGCATTAATGATGAGTGATAATGAGTCACACAGAGTTGCCCCTACTGCATCTACAGTACCACAGGGCAGGAGAGGGGGGTAGCTGCTCCCCCTGCTGGTGGCTTCAGCCACTGCTTCCACTCTGGAATAATGTATTTGTTTGTGTGTGTGTGTGTGTGTGTGTGTGTGTGTGTGTGTGTGTGTGTGTGTGTGTGTGTGTGTGTGTGTGTGTGTGTGTGTGTGTGTGTGTGTGTGTGTGTGTGTGTGTGTGTGTGTGTGTGTGTGTGTGTGTGTGTGTGTGTGTGTGTGTGTGTGTGTAGATATCTGTGGAGATCTGGTTTGCAGTACTTTTGATCCTTCTTCCATTTATTACCTTTGCCAATGAAAGTTGGCCAATAACGTTATATTTCCGTCTGCGTGTATTTATTGAGTTATTCATTGGTTTCTATGTATTTTTTCAACTTCTTGCAAAAACTGCTCAACCGAATTGCAGGAAACCTTCAGGGATGATTTGTCTTCATCCAAAGATCAACTGATTAGATTAATCTTTTCCCAATAAATCCCCAAAAAACTGCAAAAAAAATGTTTCCCCATACAAAGAGAGGAAAATCATGGAGATCAAAGGAGATCAGCGTCTGTTGCCATGGAGACGTGGAGATGGTGCCATAAAGACTCCCTGGTGAGTCTCAGTCCCTGACTCGGTCCACGTCCTGAGGACAAAACACACCTGATTCCACCAAGCTCAACGCGCCTCGAACCTCCAGGAGGAAACGAGTTTCCTGTTGAACGTGTTTCTCAGTCGTGTTCTCAGTCGTGTTCTCAGTCGTGTTCCCAGTCGTGTTCCCAGTCGTGTTCCCAGTCGTGTTCCCAGTCGTGTTCCCAGTCGTGTTCCCAGTCGTGTTCCCAGTCGTGTTCCCAGTCGTGTTCCCAGTCGTGTTCTCAGTCGTGTTCTCAGTCGTTCGCCTCCTGAAGAGGCAGAATCTGATAATCACCGTCAACACTGAAGGAGCCGGCCGGACGGCAGCTGTCTGACCAACAACAGGCTCTCTGAAGGCTTTACTGCAAATCTAAAGATAAAGGAAGTTTCCCTTCAGTCGCCGGCTTTTCTATGAAATGGACACGAGTCCTGCTAAAGCTAAGGGTTCGCTTCAAAAACATTACGGCTGCAAAGCCTACAACCTTTGGAAAAAGCAATAAAACGAGGTGAAACGCCTCAGAAGAAGCAGAGGAACTTTTGAACGGCGACTCGGGAGTCCAGGCCAGACAGCTTAGCGATAGCATCCATGCTAACCAAACAGGAAGGATTTTTCCCCAAACAGTTCCGACAGCACGTCGTGTTTTTATATACAAAAAGCTTTTAATCATCATTTCCTGCAACAGTTGCCAAGTTGTAATGATGATGACGCCCCCCAGGGGGGAGTACAGAGATGTAAACCGCCGACTCGTCAGTTATTCAAGAAACGACTCGTCGACGCTCCGATTGTGGATCGCTCACCAACGCCGCATTTAAGCGTAATGTAAAACAGATTCATGTCCATCTGTCGGGCGCCTCGTCCCCAGACACCCTCAGAAGTCCCCAGACGCCCCCTGATGTCCCTTGACGCCCCCAGACGCCCTCAGACGTCCCCAGACGCCCCCTGATGTCCCTTGACGCCCCCTGATGTCCCTTGACGCCCCCAGACGCCGCCGCTCTCAGCTGGGCTCATTGTTCCCTGCGGAGAAACGCCGGCGTCACGGCAGTGAGCGGGTTCGGCCTGATTAACTGGCTTCATGACACTCGTCTCCGGGGACACGGAGGATGTTAATGGGCGGGGGGTTACTGCTGGCGTTACCGCCACTCAAGCTGCCGTTAAGACGCCGAAACCAAAACACGGTGAACGGAGGATGAACGGAGGAAGCAGAGGGCCGGATTCAGACCACAGCGGGGTCAATACCGGCTTTGAAATCCTCCATTTAGGCCCCATTAATTCACTTTTCCCTCTTTTACATCCCCACTGAACGAACGCACTCGTGTTTTTCCAGGAAAAGAGAGGAGCTGGAGTATGGACTCTAGTAGAGAAAGAAGACGGGGGTTGGGGGTGGGGGGGTAATCCCATTAGCTAAACGATTTGTTCCGCTGTGAGAGGGGCACAGATAAAAAGGGGCCGTACAGGGAGGAAGAAAGGGGCGTTTGGGAGGGGAGGACAGTAAAGACGGGGCCCAAAGCTCAGCTGAAAGTTGCCCGCATGCCACGTCAAGCCCGGATTCTGGGGTCGGAATTCTTCCGACCGGCGCTGCAGCGAGGAAGCAGACAAACGGGACGGGAACCGAACTGCAGCAGACGACAGTTCAACCTTTTAAAACGAGTTTCAGGAAGTCTCATCATCTGCCTTCGGCGAAGGATCTTACCAAACTGGTCCCGTCACCGGTACCAGGAAAACAGCCGATGGCTCTAAAAACCTGCTGAAGAGGCTCCCCGCCTCCACCCAGTGAAACTCCACAGCTTCAGGAAGTCCTTAAACGTCTGTTTGGTGAAGACGGACGGCCGCAGAGCGGCGCGGCCGCCGCAGAGCGATGAAAACTACCATTTTCTGAAGCTTGTTTCCAAAACACGACGTCCCCCTTTCAGCCAGCTTCCCTCCCAGTGAACGTCCCTCATCTACCACGTCACACCGACGACTGGGCTGAAGCTTCATTCTGCTCTGGGGGGAATTTACTTTACTACTCGGGGCAGTTTTCAGTTCATCCAGAGACGACAGGCCAGACGGGTTCCACTGATTCTCTACAAGCGTTTAACGTCGGAATTTATTCTACATGTCAGAAAATGTTGGTTAAAACTGGTGGGGAAGATAAATAATCCCCAACATGAAGGCCTGGTTCACACCAAGGAAACGATTTGTGAAAACTATGTAGTTAACATGTTGGTCCACTAGTTGGCGCTGTTTGTTTCTGTAATGAAAGCACACACACACACACGCAACAGAGAACAATAAGAGAACACTGACTGTCAAAATAAAACCACCAAGTTGGATTATTATAGTGACCGACTACGGTCGAGTGGCGCTGATCAGTACATTTCATTCTGCAACAGCGACGTTCCGGGAGGTTCCATCCATCAGGTTCCATCCATCAGCACTCAGTGGACGGCGTGAACAGTTACTGCTGCAGAAAAGTAATCTCTTATCTCTGACTGGAAGCCTCAAGCTTCATTAACCCTTTATTGAAAGAGACTTTCTGTTGTTCTGAGCAGCAGCTGTTTAAATATGTGACGAACCTCTGACACACAAACACGCACGCACGCACGCACGCACGCACGCACGCACGCACGCACGCACGCACGCACGCACGCACGCACACGCCGATATCGTGCTGATCTAATTGAAATATTATAGAAGTATTTTCTTGTGTATTTTTCCCATGTTGGACTAAAGCATTCAGAAAAAATGAAAATATCATGTTTGAGTAGAAACACAATATGAAGTTTCCATCTTGAGTCAATGAAGGTAAATTCACTCCATCGCTCCAACACTGTTAACAGCATTCGATATTGGCGCATTGCCAGTAGGGTCTGATTAAAACGGGGCGCAAAGAGAAAGAACACTGTTAATAATGAGCATCAATCCCACAATACAAAGACATCATACACTTGTATTTATATTTACGGCATGATATTGTGATCACATGTTTAACTGAGATCACGTCTGATAAGAAACTATTGAAATAATAAATAAAATAAAAACTATTAGTGTAGCATTAGCATCAATTACTACTGCTCGAGATGTATTGATTAATACGATTAATATTCCAATTTAATCAATATAACATAATTCAGAGACTAATTATTCATTGATGCTTTACTATATTATTGTACAGTCCATGTTTATGTGACGCGATAGAAACAACAATGGATATTAGAGTAGATACTGAGATGTCTAACGATGTAACGATGTCTAACGATGTAACGATGTGTAACGATGTAACGATGTCTAACCATGTCTAACCATGTCTAACCATGTCTAACGATGTAACGATGTGTAACGATGTGTAACGATGTGTAACGATGTGTAACGATGTCTAACCATGTCTAACCATGTCTAACGATGTCTAACGATGTCTAACGATGTAACGATGTAACCATGTGTAACCATGTGTAACCATGTGTAACCATGTGTAACCATGTGTAACCATGTCTAACGATGTAACGATGTGTAACCATGTGTAACCATGTCTAGCCATGTCTAACGATGTAACGATGTGTAACCATGTGTAACCATGTCTAAACATGTCTAACCATGTCTAACGATGTAACGATGTGTAACCATGTGTAACCATGTCTAGCCATGTCTAACCATGTGTAACGATGTGTAACGATGTGTAACCATGTCTAACCATGTCTAACGATGTAACGATGTGTAACGATGTCTAACCATGTCTAACCATGTCTAACCATGTCTAACCATGTCTAACCATGTCTAACCATCATTATAACGAGCAGCAAAGAAAACACCTTGTGATTTAGCCGTGAACAACATGAAGCCATTAATGTATGTGAATCAGCTGAAAACCTTAAAAACTGCTTCATTGTGAGGAAAACTGGAGTTTGTGAGCAATAAAGTTGATGATGAGTCATTTGGGAAACGAGGCCGAGGTTCCCAAACGTTCCCAGAATCCCACAGGAGCTAATCCCTTTGTTTTGGTGGAAGTGGAGATCCTCCCGCAGAACAGAGGGCGGCCATAATGCCACAGTGTTTCCACTGGAATGTTGCAGCCATTGTCAGGCTGGGGAGACTAAACCACGAAGACACCCCCCCCCCCCCCCCCCCCTCACCCCCCCTCCCCCCTCGCTGCCAGCACAATACAATGTGCCGCATTATACCTATGAAGGCATGCCTGTGTTTTGGTAGCCTCTGACCCTGTGACCGCCCGCCGAGGCCAAGATAGAGAAAAGGATGACATGGAAGTCATTAGTTAGTCCCACAGTTATTACAGCTTCCTCTGCGCCGCCACGGCTGGGAATCACTGCAAACTCGTTTTCTCCCCGTTGGAATGTAAACTCACTGCAACTCGCTTCTGTTCCCGCTCCGACAACTTCACCTCAATCAAATCCCAGAATCGTTAATATGTTCGAATTTCTACCGCATTTTCTGGACTAAAGTCACGTCTGAGGCCCCGACTACACGAATTACACAAATTAAATACTTCTTCTGCTCATGCTCCAGTAAACCAACATGGCCGACCCGTCGTGGTTCGACTCGCAGGGCGTATTCTAGTTTTATCGTCCAGATCAGTACTTTTATACTCGACATTCTCCCCTGATATCATCCGATTCCTCGTCAGTCCACTAAAATGTCGCTTCTCTACATTTTGTTCATGTTTATAGCATTTTGTTCTCTGGTGGTTTCATTACAAAAACAAGCGACAGCGCCCTCCCGTGGCCTGGCATACTAACGCCATCATTGTCAGTGTGTCTGCTGCTGCAGTGGAGACAGATTAGGTGTCGGCATGTGAAACGTCGTGGTGTAGACGGGGCCGGAGTATAAAGCCAAATCGATGCTCTGCGTTAGCGTGAACCACCACGAGGGCTGTGATTGGTCGGCTCTGCCACGTCATGGGACACAACATGACGGTGAAGTAAATGTGTGCTTTATTGGATAAGGGGCGGGACAAAGAACTCGGGAGGATTACCAAACTACCAAGTCCCAGGAGAAGATGGACTGGGAGTCATGACATCACGGAGGAAACTTTAATGATTGGCTCTACTGAGCATGTGCAGATCTACTAGTTACTACCAACGTGGTGACCAGGACCAGGACCAGGACCAGGACCAGGACCAGGACCAGCGCTTCTGCCCCGAGCGTTTCCAGAAAGTCTCATTTTAGTCTTTTAGGAGTCGGAGTGTTTTCAAAAAGTTCCACCTTAGGAGCGGTTTCCAAAAAGTGGCGTTTTCAGTGTCTCCTAGCAGCGTTGTCGTGGAAACAGACAGTTTTCACTTGAAAGGTCGCCGTGTTAACGGGGCCTGAAATGGTATCGTCCAGCTATAGACGGTAACGTAATCCACACAGACGTTTAATACCAGTCATGTCGTGATACTTTTGAATATGTTCACCTGAGATCAATGATCCCTCTGGGATCTCCTCCTGATAACCTCCAGACCCTGAAACCAGGATCCACCTGGTGCCGTCCAGCCCTCGGAGGAGGAACCTGCTGACGGCGTTGCCGTGGCGACCTGCCCTTTCACTTTGTGGAAACTGAAACCTGAGAGGACGTCGGGATGGTCGCCAAGCCGACGAGGGCCGAAGTCACACACATACATCACAACGGACTTTAACATCTTTAACATCATGCTTCACCAGATGAGCTCAGCGGTCCGAGCAGGGGGTCGATCTCCACCGCAAACAAAACCCCACAAGAGGAAATCATTTACCGGACGGCTGCAGCAAGACGCCGAGGCGGCGTGTGGCCACAGGCGGCGTCTATCAAACAGTCTGGGCTGGAAAAATGTTGCTCTGGTTCCTATTTGAAGACCACAAGATCTTCACCTGAACCCCAGAGCCTCCTCCGACACCACCGGCTGGAAGCCAGCACTTCTTCTAATCAAGAGAGAAGTCCTGGGAACTTAAAGAGAAATCTTTATCCATCTCAGAACTACTCAGAATCAACTTTAAGGCCAGTTTGTGGAAAATCTGGGAGGAAAATTTACATTTTATTTAACTTGAAAAATGAAAATAAAAATTGATGAAAATGAAAAATCTAAATTCATTCGGAGTTGCTGGAAAGTCAAAAGCACAGAAAGAAAAATCTCTGAAACTAGAAACACGACCTGTGGGAACCGCAGACACACACGATCAAAAGACAAACTAGAGCTACACTCGGTAGAGCGCAGAACTTCACCAACGCCACATTTGTTTGCAGAACTGAGTTAGCATTGTTAGCTCATATTGATGCTAACTAGCCTGTCAGGTAGCTACATCACTGCGAAACACTGAGCAGAGAGCGTCTCCATGGCAACAGACGCTGATCTCCTTTGATCTCCACGGGGTACCTCTCTCGTCTGCTTTGTACGGGACATTTTTTCACAGTTTTTCAGGATTTATTGGGAAACGTTTAGCCGTTAACGTCCTAATATCTAATGGATCGGTCCTTGATGATGACAAATCATCCCTGAAGATTTCATGGAATTCGGGTGAGTCGTTTTTGCGAAAAGTTGGTAAAATACAAACATACAAACCAACAAATAAATAAATGTAGACGAAAACATAACCTTCTCGCCCAACTGTCGTTGGCAGGTAACAAACATTGCGGTCTGGTTAAAGCTGAGTCCAAGAACAGAAAGAGAATTGCCATTTAGAAGTACAAAGCACAAATACTCCACTATCATCCACATCACGCTCGCCACACACAGTGCAGTGATAACAGTCTCTGCTGTGTACAGGCTGTACAATGAAAAGACCAAAGATCTGGCAACACAAGTGACACAATGATGGCAGTACTCTACAATATCACTCATTTAAATATCCAGTTTCTACATGTGGATTCATGGAAAACTTGTTTGGTGTAGAAGCCCCACAAAATGAAGAATGCCAAACGAAGAATGTGGAGCTGACAGGTGAGTCGGAGGGCGTCTCGTTCAGCCCGATCAGAACCAAAGAGACGCTCAGAAATCAACCAGTGGAGCAGCGAGGAGCTGCAGACGTTTTTTTGTCTGGTGGTGACCAGAGGGTTCAGCGACACATTACCAGGCTCAGGGGGTCTCCGAGCCACGATACCACCGGTGTTTAGGATTAACTGGCTCCCCTGTTAACTGGTGACCTTCTTCCTCCAGCGTCTCCTTTTCACAGCAGATGTTAAAAACCAGACCAGAACCCGAAGCTGTGCTGGAGAACGTTGTTAGAATCACCAATTAACAGGGGCACCAGTAAAACCGAAACACCGAACAGTGAAGCACGACCGTAACAATCCACATTTTGTAATATTAATAATCTCCACCTAGGAGATCACTCCAAGGTGGAGTTGTGGCTCCACTCTTCAGAATACATGTTCACTCCACATCAGGAGACACAGATTCTATCGGCAGTGATCACTTGTGCACGACGGGGAAAAGCTTTGATGACTCCGCCCACACCGCGGTGGTACCGTATTGAAATGGAAAAACAAACAAAGCAGAGTTGAGGCGAGTCGGGCCGAGGAGGTACCGGTGGAAAAACGCCCTAAACCAGGTCAGATACCAACAGTGTCACTTTCAGGTCGATTGTGCTTCTTGATGAAGTTTGTCTGTAGATGAGACGGGAATTTAAGAAACTGGCAGAGGGCCTTCAATACAGACTCATATGAGACGTCTGTCTCCTTTGGTGTCTCAGTTTAGATTTTACCTTTTAGGGTTCTATTGTCTCAGAGAACACTGCAGAAGTAAAAAAAAATAAAACAAGTAAAGCTTCAAATCTTAGCTTAAATATAAGAAATGGGGCTTTGCTTCACTTCAGTGAATTAAAATAAGGCGTTTAACTGTGGTAATGAATCTCACTGCTTCGAGAAAGTTCCTTTAAGTCCTGACGTGTCGTGACTGTTTAATGTTCCGCGGTAATGGTTTTACCTTTACCGAGCTTTTCCACTTATTTCACTGAACGTGTCACTTCTGATTCTCAGTGTTCCCGTTTCTACCAGAGGAAAGACGCAAAAGGTAAAGATGCTTGTGAGATACTAAAATGGGAAAATCCAGAGCGGAAAGCAGAATATTCATTCACCTTCAGATTTTCACATGTAAAGCTGCTAACTAGTTTCCCGTTTGTCTTTGTTTTCCCATAAAGTTGATGGTTTTCTGGGTTGAGAATAAAGTCGAAGGAGTTCGGAGCCGTCGGAATTCAAAATGTAGATTTCTATACAAAAAAAGGCGTCGTCTGCATCACGAGCCGTCGCTTGTACTCACCGGCCTCGCTCAGTGAAGCTCCTCCCGTTAACTCCCCAGGCAGAGGAAGGATGGATTAACCCGGAGACGTTTCTCAGCCGGCGGCTCTGTAACCCGACAACGGCGAGGGAGGCTGTAACCTGAGCAGGCTGGTGACCGGCAGGCCGAGGCTGCTGTGCCGCCAGCCGTAAACATCCCTGGTCACAGACAAACCCAGATCAGGAGGGACTCCTCTGCTGCCCCCCCCAAAGCAAACAAACCAATAGCATTCAACTACCAACTGCCAGCAAACGCCGACTCAGACATTCTCAGTGAGAAGCTTCAGAGCTGGAAACACTTTATTGTAGTTTTCTGGACTATTGAAGTCGTTTCAGACGGAAAAATTGAAACAAGAAGATGTGCGGAGATACGAGGTCCCTCCATCAACACCAGGGCGAGGATTAAAACCCAAACAGAAAGCTTCGTCCACCGTCCCCAGGACACACAAACTCAACGCCACCACTCGTCGCCTGTCGAGCAAATACATAGTTCTCCAGGGCCTGGAGAGTACTCCGTAAAACCACCGTGTGTTTTCTTCGAATACACTATTGATGCATTCATACAAGGTTATGGAGTTTTAAAGGGTCACACTATGTAAAATTCACTTCCTGAAGGTTCTCCAGCAGTACTACTCGTCCCCATACCTGGACTGACGTCCCAGAAGTGAAGACAGTCTGTCCTCTCTCTCCCTGGCTTGTTTCAGCTTTTAAAAAGTGTGTTGCTCCAACCAGCCAATCAGAAATCAAACCCTATATAGTGTCATCGGGGGTTTAGCCAATCCCAATCAAGGTCGGCCCTCCCTTTGACTCCTCCCACAATTAGGCAGCTCTGCTCTGAGAATTTAACTGTATAAAAATGGTTTCGGGTTGTGTTTTCGGTGTTCCACTCCTGTGTCACCAATACATCGAGGAAGTTTGTTAAACAGAGAGTCCCTTTGAGCACGTCGGTCAGTCTCATTCCCGTAAACCAGGAAGTGTCCAGGCTCGGTCCTGGAGGGCTCAGAGTTTAGCTCCTCCCAGTTCCAACACACCTGTCTGCAATGAGGGGCTCGTTATCGGGCTTTTTCACAACCTTGGTGATGACATCATCATTAGATTCAGGTCTGCTGATGCAGGAAGGAACTAAAACCTGCACTGAACCGACTGGAGGCTGTGGGTGGAGGTGACCCTTCCACTCACCCACACACTGTGAATAAAGCAAACTAAATGTTTTCAGAAGGAGCAGCTCAATAAAAGTCTGAAACGATGAGCTTCTGTAAAACTGCAAAACTCAAATTGTCCCGCTGGTTCGACGCCGGCCATGCGTCCCTCCCTGGTTAACCCTTTCCAGGAAACCCCGAGTTCTGGATAAATTGAATCGCTGCCCAAACTGCCTCCTTGAGGAATGTTACGACGCGACAAGTAAAAGTCTGAGCACGCCCGCATAGCTGAGGGATCATCACAGTATCACTGCAGCCCCGACTGGCAGCTGCCTTGTCCTGCTTAGCGGACGAGAGACAGACGGGTTAATGACCCTCCCCTCCGACACGCAGCGCCTCCATGTTTGTGAGAGGGAGGTGTTGAAGGGGTTCGCTCATAACCGTCGTCTCCGACAGACAAAAGATCGTGATTGACGAACCTTTGGCAACGTTCCAGGAAGTGTGCAACAATCCCTTCCTGTGCAAAACTGCTCAAAGACAAGAACTCTCACTTTCAGTGACTTGCTCAAGGACACTACAGCACGTGGAAAGGTTGGGAGGAGGGGAATCGAACCTGCGCCATTTCCATTAAAAGACAATCAATGTCTCAGTGTTGGACACGCCTCCCACAGCACCACAGTTACACCGTTTTACTGTTATGCCGTCGTAATCCTGAGATAATTGGTGGATTTATTCATAAAACCTCAATCGTTTAAAGACACGATCGTTCATGACGTTTAGCGTCCAGACATGTTTTATTTATTGTTGTTGTGTCTGCCTCTGGCAGGGCGCCAGATTACTCTCCCAGACAGCCGTTTCATTTTATTGTCTTTTTTCTGACTTTTCCTTTCTTGCGAGTAACGAGTCCCACACCGCCGGGAGCACGGAGACTAAGAGCACAGCAACACGCGCAGAACGGTCAGGAATATGTTGCTACAACTTTTATTAACAATTCAGTTGTTTTAAAACTGTTCTAGAAATAAATAAAGTTACAAGAATGTCTCATACAAAGCAGACGGGAGAGGCTGCTTGTTTTGAGTTTAACCGCTGTTTGCGTCCATAAAGTCTCACTACCGCCACCTGCTGGTTTCAGCTAGTCCATACCATTACCACTGCAAAGAAAGAAGCTGAGATCAAAGGAGATCAGCGTCCGTTGGAACATTAAAACGAGCGGAACGTTCAGGAATATGATGATGTCATGACTTTTGTTAAAGAGGTTGTGGATCTTGTGTTTTCACAGATCCTCCCTCTGCGGACTAAATCGACCTCTACAAGCCTCGTCAAGCAGCTCTCCAGTGTGTAATTAATGGGAATCATCGGATCACCTCCGAGTCGCGTCTCAGGACATTTTCACAAATTAGCCGAGTGGAAGTGGAGCTGAAGAAGCTGATGTAGAATCGGTGACGTGTGCCAACGATCCTCTCCTCGCAGAGCGGGAGGAAGCGTGACTGAAAGAAAGGGATTAACATACCAGGAAACAAAACGTCTTTGTGAAACACACTTCGGGGTTTAGTCGAGGTTAATCCCGACCGCGCAGGGCCGTACCTTCCCTCTTTCATGTTCGCCGCCACCATTTTCTCCCCAGTGGAGGGAATCTGGCGCGCTCAAGCCGAGGCACGCTGGAGCGAGTCACCCGGCAATCCTCCCTACGCCGGCGACCGCGAAAAGCCCTGCGGCTCACCGGTAAACAACACGGACCAGTTCACGGCAGAGCGTCTGGCCGCGAGGCGACACGGCGAGGGGAAAGTCCAGCCGACACACTTTGAGTTTGGTGGAGAAACTCTGCGCCTCGCCCTCCAGGGGGGAAAAGCTTATCGGGTCTACATCAGCGACTTCCGCTCATCAGGCTTGTGGACACAGGAAGAGAGGAGCTACTTAGGAACACAGGGAAAGTTAGAACTTCCAGGGCTGCTGGGCTCTGGAGACAAACACACAATACTCACTTCCAGTACCCGTGCTACTCCGTAAACCATTTACACAGAGTTTCAGGTTAAAACGCTTCGCCTTGGCAGTTTCATTTCAGAAAAGTTTCACGGTTACAAGGCAACAACGTAAACAATGAAAAATGATGTCGTCAGCATGCCAGGCCACTAGTTGGTGCTGTTGGTTGTTACCTTCACCAACGAAAGTTAAGCGAGAAAGTAAGGTTTTCCGCTGCGTGCATTCAATTATTTATTGGTTTGTTTGTAAGGACGTATGTATTTCACTAACAAAAACTACTCTTCCTACTTGCATGAAATCTTCAGGGATGATTTGTCATCATCAAGGACCAGTCGATTAGATTTTAGGACGTTAGCGGCTAACCGCTTAGGAATAAATCCCCCAAAAAACTGTGAATAAATGTTCCATACAAAGTGGATGAGAGGCTCCTCATGGAGATCAAAGGAGATCAGCGTCTGTTGCCATGGAGACGCTCAGTGTTTCACAGTGATGTAGCTACCTGACAGGCTAGTTAGCATCGATATGAGCTAACGGCTAACATGCTAGTGATGCTAATTAAGTTCTGTAAACAAATATGGCGTTGGTGAAGGTCTGCGCTCTACCGAGTGTAGCTCTAGTGTTTGTACCACACACACACACACACACACACACACACACACACACACACACACACACACACACACACACACACACACACACACACACACACACACACACACACACACACACACACACACACACACACACACACACACACACACACACACACACACACACACACACACACACACACACACACACACACACACACGGCTCCAACACTAACGCCGGAAGAACCCAGACTGGAGAACCCAGACTGGAGAACCCAGACTGGAGAACCCAGACTGGAGAACCCAGACTGGAGAACGCCAAAACATACAAGTAAAGCAAGAAAAAAGCTTTTAAAGTGAGACGATCTCCCGTTTGGAGGAAACGTTTAACGACTCATGAGGATAGCGGCGTAACATCAACCTTTTGTTTGTGTTTACTTGTGACTTTCATTCAAGAGAAAGAAATGTGGAAGCTGTGCGCCAGAAAAAGAAAAAGAAAAAAAGAAAAAGTTGCATACTGGGCCCAGACAAAGTCCCAGGATCCACTGAGGCGGCTCAGACTCTGAAAAGCTTCTGAACACAACAAGGAAAGATTTGACAGCGATTCTGTCGGAGCTTTGATCGGGGGAACAAGGACTTCCGGCTGCTGCAACAAGCGACTGTTGAACCTCCGCGGGGGCCGGCGCTCCCGTCCCGGTTGGTTCTACTATGTCTAACTCTACAGCGCAGGCCTGGCGACGGGCTTCGTGCCTTCCGATCCGTCGCTCTGCACCGCCTGAAGACGAACGTCTGAACGCTCCCGTCATTGTTTGGTGGAATCTGGGGATCTTATAATAACGGGGGGCGGATCCCATCCTGCATGTTAAACCCCGAGCAGCTGCAACAACGGTCTCCTCCTCCAGTCGGCCAGTAAGACTCGCTGCCTCCGAGGTTATCGGGGAGGAATTCAGGTTTTCGTGGCGACGAGGAGTTTTTCTATTTCGAGCTGGAGACGCCGAGAGCAGAAAGTGTGCACAGATGTGAAATTACACCTCCGGGTGGAGGGAAAATTACAGAGACCTGGATGAGGATCCCATCAAGGCTGGATCCATGTGGACCCTGGAGGAGGGGGGTTATAGCAGGGGGGGTGTAGCAGGGGGGGTTATAGCAGGGGGGTGGCACATCTTAACAGAGGAGGTCGCCGCTTTCATCTCCTGAACGAGGGTCTTCTCACCAAGGTGTTAATTGCGAGGCCTCCACCATATGTTGGCGACGGGCCAAGTCTCTCACACCCCCCCACCCCCACCCCCACACACACACCCCCCTAAGCCTGATGTACCACGCTACGCCGGGTCGCCCCGCCACCAGATCAGCTTATGTTTCGGTGGGAAACCAGCTATGAAACGCTGTTTGCCTCCGTAAGACGAGTACTATGTACAGACTGAACACTAAGCCTCGGGGGGGGGGGGGGGGGGGGGTTCGAGTACTAACCTTTAGCAACTTGCCGATACGAAAACTCATTAAAAGCCAAAAAGCCAAATTCATTAGCAAACGATGGGCCTTGTGACCCGAGTTTGATCCATTTTGAACCTGGAACCGACAGAACCACCAAAATAAGACTAAACTTTCATAATAACAGACGATGAATCTGTCCGTCTCCACCGAGGAACGAAACGTCTTCCAAGCTTCACAGCACCGACACATAAACAGACAGATAAGCCCTCAGATAAAACCATGTGTACAGTACAAACTGTCCCGCACAAAAACAACCCGGCGCTCCAGAACCGAAAGCTTCTTCCTGCTACGACGGCTCATCGTTCACCAGAACCAAACGCTGCACTAATACACGGACAATCGTGGTGAAGCAAACGGTTCGACTCCAGACGATGAGTCCACAACAACAAACTCATGAAACTCCACATTTCTACCGTGTCGTTGGAAAACTTCCATGTTTGCCTCGCGGCTTCAGCCACAGTTGAGCTGAAGCACCGGAGCCTCACCAGGCTGAAGTTCCTCCTCCGATGAACGCTCCGTCTGTAACCTGCTCTCAGGAGACGCAGCTGCAGAGAAGAGGATCGGCCAAGACGGGTCACACTGGAAGCCCAAGAATCTCATTTTAAAAAGTGCCTCATTCACAATGCAGGTATTATCTACCCCCCCACCCCAAGTCCCCCCCCCCCTGGAAATGCCCCAAAACCAGCTAAAGCCCGACGGAAACACGCCATGGTCAGACGGAAACACGCCAAGTTCAGACGGAAACACGCCATGGTCAGACGGAAACACGCCATGGCCAGACGGAAACACGCCATGGCCAGACGGAAACACGCCATCGCCAGACGGAAACACGCCATCGCCAGACGGAAACACGCCATGGCCCGGCGGAAACACGCCATGGTCAGACGGAAACACGCCATGGTCAGACGGAAACACGCCATGGTCAGACGGAAACACGCCATGGCCAGACGGAAACACGCCATCGCCAGACGGAAACACGCCAAGGTCAGACGGAAACACGCCAAGGTCAGACGGAAACACGCCATGGTCAGACGGAAACACGCCATGGTCAGACGGAAACACGCCATGGCCCGGCGGAAACACGCCATTGCCCGGCGGAAACACGCCATGGCCCGGCGGAAACACGCCATGGCCCGGCGGAAACACGCCATGGCCCGGCGGAAACACGCCATGGCCCGGCGGAAACACACCATGGCCCGGCGGAAACACGCTATGGTCAGACGGAAACACGCCACGGTCAGACGGAAACACGCTAAGGTCAGACGGAAACACGCTAAGGTCAGACGGAAACACGCCATGGTCAGACGGAAACACGCCAAGGTCAGACTTAAACACGCTAAGGTCAGACGGAAACACGCCATGGTCAGACGGAAACACGCCATGGTCAGACGGAAACACGCCATTGCCCGGCGGAAACACGCCATGGCCCGGCGGAAACACACCATGGCCCGGCGGAAACACGCCATGGTCAGACGGAAACACGCCAAGTTCAGACGGAAACACGCCATGGTCCGGCGGAAGCTCGGGTGTAAACAGTGGAATGTGACCAGGTGTTTCAGCAGGAAAACACATAAGATGGAGAAGAAGAGTCTTCCAGGACTCAAACTGCCTCCAAAGTGTCTTGTTCTGTTTGTTTGACATCAAATCGATCGTTACAGGATTTAACATGTTAAAAACATAAACACTTGGTTTTGCCTCCATAAATATAAACATCTTTCTTTGAAACGTTATGATTCCTAAACGGCATACATTATATACATATAGAAATGTATTTTTAAAATACTTTAAGTTGAAGACGTGTTTAAAAGTAGTTTTTTGTTCATTTAAAATGTTAATAGAATTTTAAATGATAAAACACTTAAATAGAAATGTACAAACAAAATTAAGCATTTATTAGCCTAAAAGTGTTTTTAAATTGTATATTTGACTGAAACACCGTTTTGTTTTAGAGTTTTATCAAAAGCGTTATTTACAGTGGTTTTATAAACGTTATGTTAATATTCTAAAGCTGTTTGGTTAAGAAGGAGTCCAGGACCACATGGTGGGAGAAACACTCTGCTCTCTGGACTCTCATTCAGTTTTAAGGTTTTCATTTGGAGGAACCATGAGGTTGTTGAGTAGCAAGAATCAAACCGTGCAGACTTTAAAAGTTGACATATAAGTGCAGGAGCGGCTTCAGATCGTTTCCGTTCCGTCTGGGGCTCAAAGTCCTGCTTCTTCCCGGACACGGTGCAGTCTGTCCGGGGAGCAGCAGGTGCAACAGGCCGGCCAACTTTAACCATAATCCCGCTTAACGAGCAGCGCTTCATGGGATTGAGATCACTAAACCCTCCCCGACGAACACCGACATCAGCCTCAAACACCCGGAGCTTCTCACCCCCGGGCTCCGGAGCTTCTCCCCCCGGGCTCCGGAGCTTCTCCTCCCGGGCTCCGGAGCTTCTCCCCCCGGGCTCCGGAGCTTTTCCTCCCGGGCTCCGGAGCTTCTCTCCCCGGACTCCGGAGCCTCTCCCCCTCGGGCTGCAGGAGCGACTCACTCACCGGACAAAGTGTCTCCGGACCCGGACCGCCGCTGGAGCTCAGCCCCGGAAACTCGCCGTCCTCCCCGGGGAAGTCGTTGGAGGGAGAACGGAGCAGGAAAAGCCGCCACGTCCGCCTCGACCTGCACTTTTATCCCGGTGACGAGCGACGCGACCGTCCGGAGTCTTTGTACCGAGAGACTGAGCGGCGGAGCGGAGGAGAGCGGCGCATGCGCAGTGAGCAGGGGGCGCAGGGGGCGCGCACACTCCCGTAGGCTCAACCTCCCACGCACACGTACACGCGCACACGCACTCAAATTCACACACAAGCACACAGGTGGGGCTTACCTGCAGATCCTCCCTGGCCTACTTTCTCAGGTGAAGACCGCGCACGCACACACACACACACACACACACACATTATTAATAATAATAATAATAATAATAATAATAATACATAGGTTTTATAAAGCGCTTTTCTGGACACTCAGACACTTTACGTTGCATTATTTTGTAATTATTTCTTCTTATACAAAGAAAGTTAGTTGTAATTATAAAACCATTGGTTCAAACACTAAAAACATCTATAATTATTTAAGAAATTCAAAAGACTAATAAAGGATCAATTAGACTGATCACTATTTAAAAATTAGATTAGAGAGGATTTGATGTTAGAAGGTGAGTTGTTCAAAAGGGGGCGGGGCTTAACCCTTGTTGGTTCTGAGTGCTGTCAATCACCTGGGACCTTGTTATTGGACTCGAACTTGATTCGAACTAAAGTGGAAAACGACGGGATGAAGGAAAAATACACACGTTTAACAATTTGACAGTTTACTTGTCCAAACATTGAAGAGATTTTTATTAAACATATCAAATATCATTTCAGCCACAAATTTAGACTAATATAAAAACGTGGAGCTCATTTAAATATCAAACAGAATTCCGTCACTCGTTTCTGCAGGTTTGAAAAGGAGAAAAATCCACAACGGGACTGATGGTCCGATACTGCCATCAGGTGGCAGATTCTGCAATGACATCAGGAACTTCTAGCCTCTGAGAGCAGATCCATCCATCATCCATCATTCACTCATCCATCCATCCATCCATCATTCATTCATCATTCATTCATCCATCCATCCATCCATCATTCATTCATTTATCTATCATCTATCATCTATCCATCCATCCATCCATCATTCATCCATCATTCATTCATCCATTCATCTATCCATCCATCCATCCATCCATCATCTATCCATCATCCATCCATCCATCCATCATTCATCCATCCATCATTCATTCATTCATTTATCTATCATCTATCATCTATCATCTATCATCTATCATCTATCATCTATCATCTATCCATCATCCATCCATCATTCACTCGTCCATCCATCCATCCATCCATCATTCACTCATCCATCCAGCTTAGTGTTACTTTAGCCAAAACACACACACACACACACACACACACACACACACACACACACACACACACACACACACACACACACACACACACACACACACACACACACACTCTACAGTTTCTACCAGATAAAGTTTAAATCCTTATAACTCAGTTGTGTAACAACAGCAGGTAGAAACAAGCAGCAGGTGTGAAGCAACAGTGAGACCCAAACAATGGCTGCCAGCTCTCTGCAGGAGGAGTACTCTCCAGAGGCTGTATACCCAGTCTGTGTGAGTACTGTAAGTACATCTGGAGAGAAGTGAGCTCAGGACTCCACTGTACTTCCACTTCAGGCCCCAGAGAGGAATCAGCTCCCCCCCCCCCCCCCACCCCCCCTGCTGGAGGAACGTCTGTGTGCTTCTGAAGCTTTTCTCTGCTAAACAGAACGCTTCTCTCCATGGATAATAAGTACGGAGTAATCTGAGTAATTCTCCTTGGTTTTAAATATTTTCAAGTTCAATTCATTTCCAATGACATGAGCAAGTGGAGGTGACGGAGGAAAGGAAAGACTTCCTGCTCAGGAAACCTGCAGAACCAGGCCCAGAGGAGGATGTTCATACACTCACCCATCATTTCATTACATAAATAAATAAATCCATCACACAGGCTCTCGGTGTGTCGGTTCCATTCCCGCCGCAGCCCAAACACCAGCATCAGAATCACAACCTTAATGATCATTGTACTAAAAGATCAACCATTCAGTGCAGATTTTCCTTTTTAAAGTTCCTGGGTCTGCAACCAGAGAGACTTTCTGTGACTTTCCACCAAATCGAATTTAACTGAAGCCAGAAAACATGTTTAACCTTTAAAACCCGCCTGACGCGGCTTAGAAAGTTTCTTATACACTTTTTATTTACGAGCACAAGCTGGATCCTCTGTTGTCCTGATGAAGTTGAGGATGTTACTCGTCTCATTGCATTTCAGTTGTTGTTTTTAAACTTTCAGGGTAAAAATCGGTGGAAATCTACAATCTGAGAAAAAGAAGAATGTGAATCTCAGTAAGAGAAGGAAGGACGAACTGTTGATTCAAGCTTCTTATCTGCGTCAAATCTGATGGAAAGTCCACGACCTTTCTAACTCAACCGGGCTGCTATTCTTCTGCTCACATCTCTCATTTCATCACTGTTGGCTTTGTGCTGGGGGGGGGGGGGGGGGGCACGCACCTCTTCTGCGCCTCTGGATTGGCGCTGCGCTCCAGTTTCCGCGTCGCGGCGCGTTTATAAAACTGTGCGCAGCTTCCTCCAGCCTCCACCCGGAGAACCGTGCGCTACCACCTCCAGCCTCCACCCGGAGAACCGTGCGCTACCACCTCCAGCCTCCACCCGGAGAACCGTGCGCTACCACATCCAGCCTCCACCCGGAGAACCGTGCGCTACCACCTCCAGCCTCCACCCGGAGAACCGTGCGCTACCACCTCCAGCCTCCACCCGGAGAACCGTGCGCCACCTTCCTGAGCCGCAGCCTCCGAACCCTGCGCCACCATGTCCGAGCACGAGGCCTTCGACACCAACGTGGTGACCGTGACCCGGTTCGTGATGGAGGAGGGCCGCCGGGCCAAAGGCACCGGGGAGCTGACCACGCTGCTCAACTCCGTGTGCACGGCGGTCAAAGCCATCTCCAGCGCCGTGCGTAAAGCCGGGATCGCGCATCTGTGAGTTCACCGTCCTCCACTTCTTCTTTCATGAGTATTTACGAACATCTCCCGTTTGTGAAACTCTTGTTTTTATTCATTTAAAGCAACAGAGACTAAAACTGTGCAAACCTGCGCGTCCGCGTAGCCACACGTCGAGCAGGAGAGTCCGGTTCTGTGCGCCTCCACCAGGAAGCGCATACCTGAAACCTGCAGGCAGCGCGAGACTGTCTGATCCCGAGAGGCTCCTCTGAAGGCAGGAGTCTCATTCAGAGGAGCCGAGGGCCACTGGCACGTGAAAACGAAGCTCCAAATGCAATATTTTATTGCAAATATTGCGCAATAATAAAAGACCGCAAACTGTGGTAACTTCTGCTTCTTCTTCTTTTCCAACGACTCCTTCCTCTGATGTTGCTTCTTTTTCTTTTTCTTTTCTTCCATCAAGCAAACCAGTGATTTCCAACCTTTTGCTTGCAGGACCCAGAGTTCTACCGAGCCTCCTTCCTTTTCATCCAGCAGATTCGTTTTTCTTCAGTGTTTTTAAAAAAAAAAAAAAACGCAGAGTCATGCTGAAGTTGTGCTTCTGAAATCTGAGATGTAATATTCATGTGAGTCAAGCATGAAACTATTCAAACAACCTTTTCTTGTTTCCCTGAGTGGCGGTTTGTAAAGCGACTCTTAGACTCTGTTTCCCCGGTTTTGTCCAGGACGAACAGCAAAACGATTCTTTTCACTTAAAACCTTAAGACGTGTAAACGGGCCGGACGGACCCGATTCAAAATGTCTATTATTTTAACGAATTGAAATGTTTTATTCATACAGAGCAGACTCGTGGTTTTGATTTGAGCTCTGAAGTAGTGGTGTGCGATACCAAAAGATCTAATATCCTTCTGAAATCATTAAATACTGAGCCAGTACCGTCGGTATCGATCCAATACTCTTTAATATTCCAGGTCGATGCGTCATCAAAGTGCAAAATCTGGATGAATCTTCATGACCTTTAAGTGTTTTTATGATTTTCTCCTTTGGTTTATTAATTAGTGGAACCCAGAACAGAATTTGGTAAAGTTCTGTTGGTGTATATCATCATCATCATAATAAAAAATGTTCAAACAACAGTAACAGAACCATTTTCTCCCAGACTCTGTAACGTCTGGATTTTTATTTTTCCTAAATCAGCAAAGTGTACGAAACTCTCCCTCCAGAAGAAATTAGAAATGGAGCAGCATGCAGGAGAGAAACTGAAATATCCATCTCATTGTACTGGTATCGTTCGGTAGGGATATTATCGATATCTGCATCGACTCGTTCAAAATGGCGTCGCTGACGGCGTTGCGGCGCTTCGTGTCTCGTCAGGTACGGGATCGCCGGCAGCACCAACGTGACGGGCGACCAGGTGAAGAAGTTGGACATCCTGTCCAACGATCTGGTCATCAACATGATCAAGTCGTCTTTCACCTCCTGCGTGCTCATCTCCGAGGAGAACGAGAAGGCCATCATCGTGGAGCCGGAGCTGAGGGTGAGGATTCCTGGGGGGGGGGGGGGGGGGGGGGGGGCAACTCAAAACGTTGTCATGGAAACAAAGTTTAATAACTAGACGCTGATAAAAGTGTTCATTTTAGTCCCTGGATTGTTATTTACCAGAGTATTTAATGTACTTCTACTGCGTTTCCTGTGTTTTCAGGGTAAATACATCGTGTGCTTTGATCCGTTGGACGGCTCCTCCAACATCGACTGTCTCGTCTCCATCGGCACCATCTTCTCCGTTTACAAAAAGGTATTACTGCAGCGTTACCAACTTTCTTTTTGTGTAAGCGTTCAGTGGGTTGTGGCGCGAGAAACCGCTGATGTCTTTACCGATACAATACCAAGTAACGCCACAGTGCGAAGGCTGCGCCGTGAACCAGCTCGCTGCCTCGTCATGAGCAACAGGGGAAGAATAATGACGCTTATCAACTAGAACCGACTCAACCTGACTCGCCTTTTCCACTTTTCCACTACGTGTTAGTACCTGGTACCACGTACTTTTCTAGTACCACGTACTTTTCTAGTACCACGTACCTTTCTAGTACCTGCTACCAGGTATGTCCCTGGTTCCTCCTCCCGGTTCCCAGAGAGCTGAGGCCAGGAGACGACGTGACGTCAGCAGACGGCAGCTGCTGATTGGCCGATGCGTCACGACACAGACGAGTCAGAGAGCGTCTCGTTCAGCCGCCATTTTTAAACCCGATCAGAACCAGAGAGACGCTCAGAAACCAACCAGTGGAGCAGCGAGCAGCTGAGAGGTTTCTTCGTCTGGGGGCGACCAGAGGATTCAGGAGGTCTCTGAGCCACGACATCAGCGGTGTTTAGGATTAACTGGTTCCCCTGTTAACTGGTGACCTTCTTCCTCCAACGTCTCCTTTTCACCGCAGATGTTAAAAACCCGACCAGAACCGGCAGCTGTCCTGGAGAACGTCGTTTAACCACATTTCCATTAAAGTATCGTAGCGTTTGTTTCTCTTATTTTAACGTCAGCTGCTGCTAACTGCTGGTGGCAGAAGTCACCAGTTAACAGGGGCACCAGTGAAACCGAAGCACCGGGCAGTGAAGCATCATCGTAACAAAACACATTTTGTAGTATTATTGATAAATATATACTATCTCATTTATAATTTGAGCTGATATCCAATGGATGTTCGCTCCATGTCATATCGGGGTGATCGCTTGTACACGACAGGGAAAAGCTCCGATGACTCCGCCCACGCCGTGGTGGTACTGTATAGTAATGGAAACGGGCTGAGTAGTAGGAACTAGTGGAAAAGCGCCATAATATAACGTTACATGACTCCACGTTTCGCTTCAGGTCACGGATGATGAACCCTGTGAGAAAGACGCTCTGCAGCCCGGGAGGAACCTGGTGGCAGCGGGGTACGCCCTCTACGGCAGCGCCACCATGGTCGTCCTCTCCACCGGCCACGGAGTCAACTGCTTCATGCTCGACCCGGTGAGGCCTCAGGTCGATCGGCTCTCGCGGAAAATCTGGTTGTTTATTGAATCCTGTGCTTCTTTGCTCATCAGGCTCTTGGCGAATTCATCCTCGTTGACCGAGACGTGAGGATCAAGAAACGGGGGAAGATTTACAGCTTGAACGAAGGCTACGCCAAATACTTTGACCCCGCGATCACAGAGTACGTGCAGAAGAAGAAGTTCCCGCAGGTAATCCCACCTGAACACGGGGAATGGCTGACTTAGTGTGATAGAAATCTGCTGCAGGAACGTCGTCTCAAGTTAGCACGTTAAGTAATTAAATCTTGTAATACTATGTTTTACCACAAGATGGTGCTGTGACCTCTTTTATTACTTGGATTTATTTATACTCATATGAAATGTGGGCAAATGAAAATGGACTCTTGCTCTTGAATGAAGTGGGATGAAATGCTGTGACCCAATCAGGACGGCAGCGAGCCGTACGCCGCCCGGTACGTCGGCTCCATGGTGGCCGACGTCCACCGAACGCTGATGTACGGAGGAATCTTCTTATACCCCGGAAACGTCAAGAGCCCCACGGGAAAGGTGAGCTGAAGCGAGCTTTGAATTAACTTCTGTCTTTCTCTTTTTTTTATCTGCACATCAAAAGAAGTCTTCTCTCCTAAAAAAAAAAAAAAGCAGCAAAATTGAAAACATCTAAATTGTCTAAAAGCTTAAAACCACCAGAAAATGTCTCTTCCCTTCTTGTTTGTGAGTCTCAATGAACATTTATCCTTCTTAGCACATTTAGGTTCCTCCATATCATTGAGGTCCATGATTTTATAGTCAAAACAGATTTTAAATTTAAAAACATCCCCCGGGATGCCGTGAGACAATTCTCCAAAATGGAACCACAAAGGGACAATCCAGAATGTAGTTCTGTTACAGTTGATCTACTTCATGAGCAGTTTCTCCTCCTTTCTGTGGCTCCAGAGGAACATCAGGGACTTGGTTGTGTTAAAAGCGTCTCGCCTTTCTCAGCGAGGACGTGTCACAACCTCGTTTCTTCACCTCCACATCCTCCGGGGTTTCACCAGACACCAGAGATTTGCCCAACCAGGTTTCCTCTCCAGGTTTCCTCTCCAGGTTTCCTCTCAAGGTTTCCTCACCTCACCAGGTTTCCTCACCAGGTTTCCTCTCCAGGTTTCCTCTCCAGGTTTCCTCTCCAGGTTTCCTCTCCAGGTTTCCTCACCAGGTTTCCTCTCCAGGTTTCCTCTCCAGGTTTCCTCACCAGGTTTCCTCACCAGGTTTCCTCTCCAGGTTTCCTCTCCAGGTTTCCTCACCAGGTTTCCTCTCCAGGTTTCCTCTCCGGGTTTCCTCTCCAGGTTTCCTCACCAGGTTTCCTCTCCAGGTTTCCTCACAAGGTTTCCTCTCCAGATTTCCTCTCCAGGTTTCCTCTCAAGGTTTCCTCACCTCACCAGGTTTCCTCTCCAGGTTTCCTCTCCAGGTTTCCTCTCCAGGTTTCCTCTCCAGGTTTCCTCTCCAGGTTTCCTCTCCAGGTTTCCTCTCCAGGTCCGGAGAGTGAAACTGCAGCGATCCTCATCGGTCACTGTTCACTCTCCGTACAAACACTGAGATCCTGTAAAACGTTTCACTTAACTAGTAGTAGTAGTACTAGTAGTAGTAGTAGTAGTAGTAGTAGTAGTAGTTTATTTGCAACAACAACAAAAAAAAAACTACAGAGGAAGACCGGAGGGTTCAGGCTGAAGTTGAACTTATTTTGCTGAACCCTGTAAGTAATATACGTAATATACGTAATATAAGTAATATACGTAATATACGTAATATACGTAATATAAGTAATATACGTAAAGCTTCTGCAACTGGTGTCACAGAAACAAAAACAACAATAACTTGTATTTTCTTCACCTTTCCTGAGAAACCAAACAGAAACTGTCCTCTAAGGAACACAGTCACTTTTAATCTCGTCCTCCCTGACCTCCATATTTAACTTTAACCACCTTTATAATGTTTTAAGTTTTTTTTTTTTTAAGTTATCGTCCAAGTTGTTCCACAGACTAACCCCTCCTACAGAAACACATCGACTTTTTTTTATCTGTTCCTGCTTTATTTTTAACAACTTCAGGGAAACGGATTGAGCTTTCAGATCACGTTCGATTTGAGTGTTTATAAAATGAAGGTTTTTCCTTCATGAGGCTGATTTGAGGACGAGCTGCTGCAGTTTGACATGTTTAAAAAGGAGGTGGTTCCATATAGCAGAGCTATAGGTTATATATCAATATACTTTTTGTCTCACGTTATTGTCATTTGTCATTTTCTGGAAGGACTCGGTCGGAGAAAACAACCCGAACTCTAATTATGTTGAGTTTTGGCAACCGATCACGATTAATAGTTACAATTACCAGAGAAAGCTGTTATTTAAAACCTTTTCCATGTATTTTTATTGGATTTTTAACGACGTATAGGTACAGCTAACCCAGTTTTCTTTTTCTTTACACAATAACATCTCAGCCCCCCCATGTTACATAATTATATCAGACAAATAAGTAAACATAAATGTAAAAATACATAAATGATCTTAATAATACGTAGACATAAGTATCAATAAGGTCGACAATGAGGGTCTGTATAACCTACCAACATCCTGCTCTATCAAACCGTCTAATATATAATCAGTCTTCTCAAGAGGACATAGCGTTTCATTAAAACTGTCTAGACGACGTGTACTACAGAACTTCACTTTCTCTAAATGAGTAAAGGACTTTAAGTTTTCCAACCAGGAAGTAGAAGGTGGAGGTTTCTGATCCTTCCAGCGCAGCAGGACACCAGAGAGGAAAAAACCAGAACCAAGGACCAGAGATTAAAGTTCTGAGAACCACGGAGACCCAGAGCTCCTGCTAATGAGTCATAAGAAGAAGTTCTTAATTATTTGATGACAAAGTTTAATCTCATCTGTATGGTGTACCGACAACAACCCTCATCTCCCTCTGGAAAATAAAAAGGCTGAAACTGCAAAAACAAATATTTTGAATAAATTAGCAAACCTTCTAAAATGGCTTCAACCACTTAAAAAAATAAGTAAAATCAAGGAAAACTGCTTAATTAGAGTACAAGTACTCTGTGCAGTACTGGACCCGATACTGGTGTCAGTATTGGTGAATCCTGAGTAAAAAGTAAAACGTTTATATGAGCTGTGTTCTCTTTTTCTATCTGAAGGGTTAAATGTGTTTTGTGGCTCCAGATAAAATTAAAGTAGAATAAAAATATTATCCAGATGTTCTCCTCCTCCTCCTCCTGTTCCTCCTGTTCTCCTCCTCCTCCTGTTCTCCTCTTCCTGTTCACCTCCTCCTCCTCCTGTTCACCTCCTCCTCCTGTTCTCCTCCTGTTCTCCTCCTCCTCCTCCTGTTCCTCCTGTTCACCTCCTCCTCCTCCTGTTCTCCTCCTCCTCCTGTTCTCCTCCTCCTGTTCTCCTCCTCCTCCTCCTGTTCTCCTCCTCCTCCTCCTGTTCTCCTCCTCCTCCTGTTCTCCTCCTCCTCCTGTTCTCCTCCTCCTGTTCACCTCCTCCTCCTCCTGTTCTCCTCCTCCTCCTGTTCTCCTCCTCCTGTTCTCCTCCTCCTCCTCCTGTTCCTCCTGTTCTCCTCCTCCTCCTGTTCTCCTCCTCCTCCTGTTCTCCTCCTCCTCCTGGTCTGGTCGCTCCAGAAACCTTCAGTATTCTAAGTTTCTAGCTCCTCCTTTATTTTCCTCATTTGAATATTGGATCATAGGAGCTGCATTCAGAATCTGCTGTGTCTGTGTGAGCTGGACTGGCTCCGCCCACACATGCCCATCTTGGGAAGAGGAGGAAGTACTTCCTCTCGTGGTGCCATGTGCCAGAGCAGAGCTGCCTAATTGTGGGAGGAGTCAAAGGGAGGGCCTACCTTGATTGTGATTGGCTAAACCCCCGATGACACTATACAGGGTTTGATTTCTGATTGGCTGCTTGGAGCAACACACTTTTTAAAACCTGAAACAAGGCAGGGACAGAGAGGACAGACTGTCTTCACTTCTGGGACGTCAGTCCAGGTATGGGGACGAGTAGTACTGCTGGAGAACCTTTAGGAAGTGAATTTTCATAATAAGAGCCCTTCAAACTGGATTTAAGACTCTGGTGAGCGGAGTGCTGGTGAAGGTTTGTCTCTGAGACTGAAAGTTTGTTTGTGAAACAGCGAAATGTTGAGTATTACCTGGAAGTCATGTGACACTCTGCCCCTCCCCCCCCGAAGCTGCGGCTGCTGTACGAGGGAAACCCAATGGCCTTCATCATGGAGCAGGCGGGCGGCATGGCCTCCACCGGCTTCCAGAACATCCTGGACATCCAGCCGGTCAGCATCCACCAGAAGTGCCCCGTCGCCATGGGCTCCACGGACGACGTGCTGGAGTACATCGCCCTCTGCAAGAAACACGCCAAGAAGTGAGAGGTGGCACCGACCCACCGTCACGACCGTCTCCTCGCCTCTTCTACCAAAACAAATCTAAAAAAAAACACAGCTCCCATCTCCAAACCGACTTCCCAGGGAGTGGGAGCACGGACCTCCACGTGGGACTAATTCCAGTCGTAAACAATAGAAACATGAACGCAGATGATGTTAACGTCTCCTTCCACAACGTAGACGCCCACATCGAGTATCGATGAGGACGTGAGTTCATGTCATCATGAAGCCTCGTCTTTGTTAACCCACAGTGTCGCCATAACAACACATTTCCTGATATATTGCGCCGCCATAAAGGTAATTTACTATTGATTTACTGTAATTGATGTTATTCTTGCATTTCTTCTGACCGACCAGCACTCAGGCCACGCTTACACGAACCCGGCTACTTTAAAAAAATGATATTTCTTTGCATTCCTTGCACATAAACGAAGCTCGGCTGATTCCAGGAAACTCCGCCCACAGTGGAAATAGTGATAAACTCAGTGTCTCCGTTTGCATCTAAAGGGTGGGAGGCGGATATTTACGTCACAATTCGTGACGTCGTTTTTTTTTTTCAAGAATCCTGATTGGCTATCATGACTTCATGCTTCTCGTTGCGCTGCCCCCTACAGGTCTGGCTGCTCATAGCAGCTCTGAACCAGGTGGACATGCAGGACCTCGTCAATCAAGATTTTTCTTTTTTTTTTTTTTGTAAACGTAAAGGGGAAGAACCCATTTTTGTAAACGTGGCCTCAGTTTGTAAACTTGAAACGCCAGCTGCTTGTAATTTGACACCAGCCTCACCATCACTGTGACGCTGCGCAGAGACGGCGCGCTCAGTTCATTTTAAGGTTTAAAGCTCAACGTTTGAGAGTCACGAAGTTTCACTGATGAAGGAGAAAAGCAAACTGTGATTCACAACCTCACACGTCTACAAACATTCCAACAAAATCTTATTTTAAAAAAGCCAAAGATTGACAAATGAGAAAAATGAAGAATCGTCACCACAAATTTAGAGAGTGAAAGTTTAATTCATATTGATATTTATCAATCAGCTGTCATTAAAAAAAGATTTGAAGACTTACTTTCTCATCTATGTGAAGTTTTAGACAGATGAAAACTGAACAACTCAACAAATTCACCCTGTAAAAAACAAAAATCTCCTTATTGGTCAAAATCCACAGGACAGAATTAATTTATTTCGATATTTAACCCTGAAAATGGGAAATTTCAACAATCAGGTTTTACTAAAGATTTTAAAACTTCTTTTACAATTTACAAAAACTCCCCGTTGTCTCCTCCTGACCACCAGGTGGTGCTGTTGACCTGAAAAGAAGTATTTTATTTATTAATCAGTAAAGTGAGGTCCTGTAATTAAACTATAAAGTAAAGAAGAAGGAGTTAAACCCGTGTTGTTGAAACGCGCTGCTGTACGAGGACCAGA